>NC_136483.1:111629198-111846698 GCF_053919585.1 Euprymna scolopes | reverse complement strand
GGTGGGAAAAAATGAAATCTGCTTCATTCGAAACCTTAACCCTGATCTAATAATTATTTTTTAAAAAAAACAAACATTTTCACCTGGTCAAAATAATAAGACCACCGATAATTTATCTAACAAAAGGCAATTATAAATTACTAAAAAGGGTCTCAGTATTTAGTATAGCCTCCATTATTACGAATTACTTCAGAAATTCTCTTCGGCATGCTTGCGACTAAGTTTTTTATCAGTTGCGAAGGAATTTTATCCCATGTACTGAAAACTGAACCAGAAAGTTCCTTTATCGAATCATACTGAGTTCCATCCTTGAACACTTCTTTTGCTATCCATCCCCAAAGATTTTCAATGAGATTGAGATCCGGAGAACATGTTGGATGATCCAACAATTCTATATTATTTGAAGAAAAGTATTCTCGTGCTTGTCGAGAAGTGTGTATCGCAGCGTTGTCTTGATGGAAAATCCAATTTCTTCCACACAGACGTGGACCTTCAGTCCTGATAGAAGAATTTTCAAGCATTGAAATGTACTTCAATGATGTTTGCCGGCCTTTCACTACTTGCAACTTTAGGGTCCCAGTTGACGAGAAAGCACCCCAGATCATTAAAGACCCTCCTCCACTATGCCGAGTTGAAAAAGTCTATTTGGGCAAATTTTTATCATGCCAATAGTGTTGAAATCCATCTGGACCATCTAGATAAAACTTTTTCTCATCGTTAAAAATTACATTTTCCCACTTCTCTTCATCCCAACTCTGGTATTTGGCGGCATATTTAAGTCGGTTAGTTTTGTGCTGTTCAAGAAGACGTGGTTTCTGCAGCTGCTTTAAATGATTGAAACCAGATGCCTTCTGATGGTTTTAGGGCTACATTCTGCTGCTGTTTGGCTTTTTAATCGACTTGAGCTGATACTGGAGGTTTTTTTTGTTTGTTTTTTTTTAACTTCTGATACGGCGATCCAGTGATGGGCTTATTTTTTTGGTCGACCTGGACTCTTTTTGTGCCCCTATCGATCTGGATTTCTTAAAAAAAATTGTGATGACCGTTTTGCTACGATTCACTTCGTTTGCAGTGGATCTATGGGAGAGTCCACCCCTATTAAGCTCAAAGATCCTTCCTCTCTCTCAAACTCTGATAATGGTTTCCCTTTCGCCATTTATAATTTAGTAAGATTTTTTTATCCACTAACAAGTTGCTTTTAGTAACTTAGAAAGCTTTTCGTATTCATTTTTTCAAAACTAGTCGATTTTATTAAAGTGTTCTTATCATTTTGACCAGGTGAAAATGTTTTTTTTTTTTTTTAATAATTATTAGATCAGGGTTAAGGTTTCGAATGAAGCATATTTCATTTTTTTCCCATCATATTTTCCCTTTTGGCAATGGTTTCAAACATTTGTTTGATTAAAAATTCGATAATATGCGTAAACGCTTAATTTCTTAAGTGGTCTTATGATTTTGACCAGGACTAAAATATATATATATATATATATATATATATATATATATATATATATATATTATATATAAAGCTGAATGTGTGTGTGGTCACGAATAGGCTCCAATATTGTTGACTATTTTAAAAAAACTGATTGCATATAATGATAGAAGATGTATCGAAACACAGGAATGAGTATGTTTGATCTGGCAGAACAGTGGTTCATTAAAATTGTGGGGTCTGCGTTCGCGCCTGGTCCACAAAGTATGGAAATAAAAAATTAAAAAATTTAAAAAAAACGTTTACAAGTGTTTTGGATATAGATGTACATAAGAATACTTTGATTAGTATGTTTTAACTTAAATAGGGATGGTATAATAAAATTGTGGGGTCTGCGTTCGCGCCTGGCCTCCATAGAATGGAAATAGGCACAAACTTTAATAAAGACTTTTCATATCTATCTGTGTAAGTATACTTTGATAATTATGTTTCAGTTTGAAGAAATATGATATAATAAAATTATGGGGTGTTCGTTCGCGCCTGACCTCCATAGAATGGAAATATGTCACAAAGTTTAACAAGGTTTTTTTTAATATAGATCCACAGAATATTGTGATAAGTGTTTCAGTGTGAACAGGTATGGTATAATAAATTATGGGGTTTATCTATTTTATTTTTACTTTCATCATATTTTGCTTTGGTTTTGATACCCCCAAATTCGAAGCTGTCTCATTATAACCCTTTCTTTTTCATAACCTATCATACTTTCATAAATCAGAGTCCGTTTTCTGTAGGCTGTTTTTGAACCCAGTCAACGATGGGTACTTTTGCTAGTATATATATATATATATATATATATATATATATATATATATATATATATGTGTGTGTGTGTGTGTGCGTGGTATTTGTACTACACATTCGATTTAGATTTTAGCCGGCAAAAATTTCTGCTATGGGTTAAAATTGAAAACAAATCTGTTGACCTTGGCGAGAGTAGCCAACTAAACCTGCTTAAATACACAAACCTATATTCATAGATTAAACCGCATTAATTTTGTAACTATTTATATGCATATGGGCGATGCTCAGATGCTAAGAAATGAGGCTGAAAATTGTATAGTTTGGTTTCGATTCTAGCTGATGGCACCCAAATCATTTTTTTTTTTTTTTTTTACTTTTGATATCACTGCTATATATTAGGTACAATATAATAATCGATAGAGAATTGGTTCTATAATAATAAATACTAATCTGCATGAATTAAACTATAATATTTAAGTTGTACCGTTCCAACACTTCTGGAAGACCCTATGGAAGTACTCTTGTGTGAGTGCCAATGACACTCATCATCGCAGCCTCTTTCATCTCCTCAATTGTCTCATAACGACAGCTTCTAAGGATTTCCTTGAGCTTAGAGAATAATCAAAAGTCACAGGAAGCAAGGTCTGGACTATATGAAGGGTGAGGAACTGTCTTTATGCACATCTTGGTCAAATAATTTGTGACAAGGATGGAGTTGTGAACTGATACATTCGCACAAATCGTCTGCATCTTCAATTCTTCGTGAATAATTGTGTACGGTTCTCGCACTGACATTAAACTGAACTTATTATCTCTATAAACACACTACATCATGAAATTCTTTATTTGGCCAATCAACACTGGTGTTCTGATTTCCTTACTCCTTCCACGCCTTTCATCATCCCTCACCGGCTGTCTGTCTTTCTTAAATCTATTATACTCCTCAAAAACTGATACTTGATTCATGCAAGATTGTCCACTACAGTCTGGAGCATTCCATACGTTTCTCTTGCATTTTTTTTTTTTTTTCAAGTTTAAAACAGAATTTTATTGCATATCTTTTTTCTAAAGTGTCCCCACCTCCAGATTGTATTTATGAAATTTACCAGCTGCGACAATCAAGCTTTATTAGGGTGTATTCCAATTCCTGCTTTAGCTGTTCATTTCAACCTGAAATCATAAAAATTGATCTGTCATCTCATAAGATGTATAGCAAAAGCATACTGGTTTTCAAGAGTCTACGACAATTTTAAATGCCTGTACAAAAACGTCTGGAAACTTATTGAAGGCACCTCGTATTACTTCTACCTACATCACGTTTAGGTGAAATATTTTTTAATCTATATAATATAAAAACAGTCGTCACTTTATCATTACTGGTTTTTTTTTCTTTTTCATCATTTTTTTTTTAATTCCTATTCATTTCTGACCCTCGTACTATAATCAAGATAGCAACACTCGGGAGTTGTCCACCATGTGTGTTTCCGCAGGCTAGTTTAAATTGGAGACTCGAAAAAAAAACTCAAAAGGGTTTTTTATTTTTTATTCTTCGCTTTATTTAATTTTCTGCTGTTTTCTCACACTCTTTCATGTACCGTATATCGCAGATGAGTGTGAAATTCGAAATCGAGACTTAGTTTCTTTCCGGCTTCGGACTGGAAGCTGGCCAGACGTGTCTAGATCAAGTCTCCGTTTTTACATTTATTACACGCGATTGCTTTGAACATTTTTTTTTGTTTGTTAATTTCCTTTTCTTTTTTTTTTCTTTTACTATTTTCTTTCTTTTTCCCTTTTGTCTTCTACTGATCTCTCCTTGTTTATTTTCATCTAATTATTCCTTTTGTCTTTTTTATCTCTTTTTTTTTTGTTATCTTATTTACTTTTTCTCGTTCATCTAATCATTATCTTTCCTTTCATTTTTTCTCTCTTCTTTTTCTGCCTGTTTTAATCTTCTTCGTCGACACAGACATAAAAGAAGTAAATATACAACCATCATCATCGACAAATTAAACCTCTATTAGGGTCCTCGTCACCTTCTTTTCTTCACTCCCCCCCCTCACGCCTCGTCCCATAGTCTATTTTTGTAATAAAATAGATTTAAACTTTAGGTACTTGTACAGTTTAATCAAGACATTAAAAAACGAAAATATCGAAAAAGGTTATATCATACATATCCGTTATGGAATGAAGTTCTCCGAAAAAAAAAATCACTCAATTTCATCAAGTAGTTTTTGTTTTACAGCGAAAAAAACAATTTGTTATAATACCGAGCAAAAGGTTCGACTTTTAGGAAGAAAAGCTAGTAATAAAGATGGGGAGGGAGTGTCGGCGCTTTAACTGGAGTCATCTCCCCGTGACGTTTCTAAACTCCAAACAAAAATTAAGAACAGATGTTTTCCTTCAATGCGCTCTCATAAAAACGTGTTTTTCCGCTGTAAAAAAAAAAAAAGAAAAAAGAAAAAGAAAAAAAAACTACTCGATCAAATTAAGTGAAATTTTTTTTTCGGACATCTTCAGTCCAAAACAGATACGTACAATATAACCTTTTTTTTTTCGATATTTTCATTTTTTTTAAATGTGTTGATTAAACTGTACAAGTACCAAACTTTAATATTCGTGTTTGCATTCCGTTGCTTCCACTGTGCTGTTCGTTCGTCTATTCTATATTTTACGGGTTTTGAAAGAGCCTCCCCGTTCCCTTTTTTCCGGCGCAATATATCGAACCCAAAGGACCTTTTTTTTCTTTTCTTTTCTTTTTTTTTTTTTTTTTTTTTTTTCTTACGTGGACGCCTTTACGTAGACTCGACATGGTGCGTGATTGTAGCAAAAGTGGAATGACTCTTTCTTTATAAGACCCATTATTATTGACCAACTACCCTGCACAATCCATGCCAGATTCGCATTATTCGATGTCTACAGTTCGGCTTCCATCGATATACTTATTTGAAAATTTCTGCCTTTCCTCAGCTCGACAAAACGTGACGTCATTCGTCAGCTTGACTCATATCTCTGTTTTGTCTAACTGATCTGACCTCTCGTTTTGTTTTGACCTCATATGTCACACGTCCTTGATTCAACCCTAGGAATGATTATGTTTCGTAGATTTGAGTCATCACGACATGTACTCAGTGCGACCTTTGTTAAACCCCATACTAGCTTACTTACTCGCTATTGACACACGGACCCTCCATTATGTAGCTTTTTATTCTTTTTCTTTTTACTTCTGCGTTTCTTTTTTGTTTCTTTTTTTTTTTCTTTTTCATATCCCGATTATTGGATTCTTTCATTCTCACTTCCTTCTTTTTTCTTTTCTTTGCTTTTATTTCAGATTTTTTTTCTAGCATTTTTCTACGTTCGCTACCACATCTCCATCCATATTCGTCCTCTTCAAGCCATTTTCCTTTTTTTTTTACTTCTTTTTCCTTTTGCCTCCATTTTTCTTCCAATTTGATCCTTTTTATTCTTCACCTCCTTTTTTCTATAGATGCCGTTTGTTTTAGTATTCTTTATATTCGTCATTCCATTATTGTACTTAATGATCCCACTTCAAAATGGCCGAAAAACCACCATAATCATTTCATCTATTTCGGGGGTTTATTTGGATGATTACAATATTTATTATATCCTGATTTGCTTATTACTTCCGCTGTTCCTTTGCTTATTGCTTGCCTATCATCGATGAGTTGATATCGATCAGATGAGGATACGATCAATTCACTTGACGTCCGTTTTCCAGTTGGCCCTCGTTAACCCTTATGTATATCTTTCTTTGGTGACTAGAGGGACTGGTCTTTGTTTTGTTTGTTTTATGTACACAGGCCTCCCTTCCTCTTTGTCTCCCTCCTCTTTTTCTCCCTTCTCTCTACAGGTGCATATCTGATTATTTGTAATCAATTTTTTTATTTGCATTTTCTTCTTTTTTTTTTCCAAATTACAAAACACAAACATCAAATACTATCCTTATTTTTCCTTTTTATTCACTCCAGACAAGGCATATTGCCACAGAAACGTAAGGGGCCACTGTGATAGGGCCATATTTATAGGGAGTAACCTGGGTGGAGAGTCGGACAACAAGATGTTTGTATGTATTACATTTACATTTCTGCATATTGGTACGGTCGAAAAAGTAGGAAAAGGGAAGGGAATTCCAGGGGCAAGCGGCGGAGAGAAGAAAATCTTCCGGCATTCAGAGATCCCTAAAGTGGAGAATTGGGATTTTATTTCTAGTCGAGTGGGTCAGAGATATTTTTGTTGAGGAGGTACGAGTGGAGCAAGTTACCGGACCACATTATGAAAAACATACAATGATGCAATACTGTGGTGATGCGACAGGGGGTGGAAGTAGACAGGCAGTGTGAGGACGTATCAAGAGGTTGAACATTCTCTTTTGTATCCTATCTAAGATGGAGACGCTAGTGGTTGTCTGGGGAGCGGGATAAATCTCTTACATTTTTGTGTCTTCAAAGCGGATAATTTATATTGTAAGACCATGCTGTTCTTCTCGACCACTACGTTTTAATGTGCCGTGGTTTTCTAATTGTTTTTTTTTTTTTTTTAGTTATAATCTATTTTAGTTTCGGAAGAGAAATATTGTTTCAAAACAAAATGGCAGTATCAATCTAGAGAAGCTTTGAATTATAAAAGTTGTGTGATAGCATCAACCCACCCCCCGAAAGAAAAGTGCGAGGAATTTTTAAAAAATCAAAAGAAGAAAAATTATAGCAGAAAAGATTAAATAATTTGATCAACAAAACAAAGGTTATGGGGAATGAACTTAGTAGAAGGACAATGGAGTGGAAGTTGTTCACTAGCGGCCACAAAGGAAACTAGAATAGGATTGTTAATCAAGGTGTGGCAGTGATTGGGACAAAAGAGCTGAGAATAGAAATCAACATATTTAGAGTTAGTTTACGGGCAGTTTTAGTAGTTGCAATGAGTTTTGCGATATTTTATGACAGTTATGAACAATTTACAGACAGTCTTGAGTTTGCGACAATTGTGGGTTTGCTAGTTTGGCACAGTAGAATGTAGGTCGTGACTCAGAGCAGATTAAGATGAGCTCACATCAACTGATGAACACAGCCTTGAGAGATGACTTAGCGCTTGGAGGATTGTTTCCCCGCGATGGAGTCACACACGCACCCAAAACCTAACTGATATGTACAGAATGTGTTTTCTATGTTTTCTTTTAAGTTGTTTAACTTATTTAATACTTGTGAACCCATGCGTGCCATCGTGGCAATGTGAGAAATAACGACACAGCTAGAAGAGCAAATGAAATATGAAAGAGAAGAAATACACGGTGTTGGGATCGGCAGTGGTTATCAGGCGAGTATGGGGGCACGGGGGTCGTCTGGTTTTGTTCATGATATATTGTTAAAGACTGCATATGACTAAGAAAGACGCGCATTTACTTCACTCGTTTGGCCTTGGTTCACGTCTACGAAAGAGATTTCCTTCATCCTTGCTAGTCTTTCTCATCTTTATTCAACTGGCAACTTCCAGTCTTACATTTGCTGAGACAATGCCAGCAAGGAAATGTACGTTGTTCAGATCGGTAAGCTTAAAGTAATTGGCGATCAAGCGGAAGACAGTTTATTGGCATCAGTTGAAACACATGAAGCGCATTCTATACACCATTTACAAAATAAAACGGCTCATGTTAAACAAGTCCCTGGCCACTCGTAAATTAATGATTATCGAGTTAACATCTTATTGACCAAATGAGAGTGTATGGCGACAGATAAAAGATGGCTGACACGTTTAGCAGAGTTACAGATGACAACAGCAAAAACAAGATGCCGTGGTAAGAGTTGGTTGATAGCGGTCAAAAAAAACTGAAAAAAAGAAAGAAAGAATAATTGATTGAAGTAAAGAGGATAAAATAATATTAAAGGAAAATCTTTCAAAATGGGAAGAAGGAAGAAGAAAAAGAAGAAATGAGTAAAGGGGGGGGTAAGGTTTTGTAAGGGATGTTACGTCGAAGGTTACCTGACAACCGTAGAACTCTTTCTCGATAGGATGCGTATAAGTTCATCTTTCAATTTTGACTTATGTGAAAAATGTTCCTTGCCAAACAAAATAAAATGTCATTATTGCGTATTTCCCCCTCTCTCTCTCTCTCTCTCTCTCTCTCTCTCTCTCTCCGAGTATATAATTATTTATCAGCAATTATTTACTAAGATTCCAAACATTGCAAACATTTATTTAGAATTTGTGGTAATAGCGAATAAAAGGAGACAGGAAGTGTAAAACACAACGAAAGTTGGCACATGGGTCTCTCAATTTACCTATGGAAGCACAGAATCGATACAATTTTCAATTATATTTTATATTTTTTACGTTATATACAGGATTAGGATGGGCAAAGAAAAACAAGAAATGAGATAATAAATGAAACATTTACACTAATAATAATAATAATAATAATAATAATAATAATAATAATAATAATAATAATTATTATTATTATTATTATTATTATTATTATTATTATACTAATAATGATAATATTACTACTAATAATAATTATAATGATAAGAAGAATAAGAATAATACTATTGATAATAATAACAATAATAATAACAACAACAACAGGAAACCGGATATTGTAGTTGCAAACAAAACGACCAATGAATGACAAATTATTGATGTAGCTTTCTCAAACGACGTCAACTTAACAGGTAAGAAGAATAAGAAACTACAGAACTACCAGAAACTAAAGGTGGGGATTGCTAGATTGTGGAATAAGAAAACTTCCATCATGCCAATAATCATAGGTGCACTTAGCTCCATTCCTTGTAATCTTATGAAACAGTTGAACTTCTTGGGAACCAGATACAACATCCCCGTACTTCAGAAGTCAGTTCTGCTTCGTTCAGCAAACATTCTACGCAAAGTGCTTTTCATCTAATTGGCGCTTTGACTATCTTCGCTAGCTTTGGTGTAAAAGCCTGTTTTTGAAGGAAAAAACGGTATAAAACATCATAATACTGTGAAGTTAATGGAATAAACAATAACAACAATAATAACAACAATAACAACATTAATAATAATGACAACAATAAAAATAACAATAATAACAATAATAATAATGAAAACAATAATAATAATGACAACAATAACAATAAAAATAATGACAAAAATAACAATAATAGTGACAACAATAACAATAATGACAACAATAATAAGAATAATGACAAGAATAACAATAATAATAATGACAACAATAAAATAATAATGACAATAATAACAATAATGACAATAATAATAATAACAACAATAACAATAACAACAATAATAATGACAATAATAACAATAATAACAATAATAATGACCACAATAACAATAATGACAACAATAATAATAATGCCAACAATAACAATAACAATGGCAATAATGACAACAATAACAATAATAATGACAATAACAATAACAATGATGACAACAATAATGACAATAATGACAACAATAACAATAATAATAATGAAAACAACAACAATAACAACAAAAAATGTTCACATCTCAAGAAGCATCATATGAATATTTAAAATAGAAATTAAAAATCAGAAGCGGTATTATTTTAAAATGAATAAAATCATTTATAGTTGGTTTTCAATTTTTATTTTAAATATAACAATAAAATAAAAGACAAAAAATAAGTCATGATATTTTTTTTTATTTCGACCAACACTTTGTGGTGACATTCCCGACTTTGGACGTTTCGGGTGGTCACGTGATGAAAAAAGAATGTCGCCCTGATGAAAACTGAAAATTATCACTCGCGTTGCCAAGATCATAAGTACAATCTTTCGGTGTTGGTCTTCAGAACTGGTCATCACTGAGGAGCAGAATTCACTTTTAAGCAAGAAAATGAATAACAATTGTTCTTTTTTGCATTGATAATTGACAATGACAATTGTTCTTTTTTTGTATAAAATTATTTTTTGTGTAAATTATATATTACTAAAAGGTTACAGTATTGAGTTGGAAAAAATGAATAATGGTATTAATACTTTCTATCTAAATGTCTCTGGGTCGATTTTTTGGTTTTTAAGTTCTCTCGTTCTGAGCGGCTTTAATTGACAATAGCATCCACTAATTCCGGAGCTATCCTAGAACGACGTGAACTCCTCGTAGCATAGAAGCGAATCTGTAACTTGCATATTTCGCTTACATATTGCAAATCTCTGCGGCTTGCTCCACCCCCACCCCTCGCATACAGAAATTATAATTTAGTAACTTTTCTTTAGTCTTACTTTCTCTCTATTCCAAAACAGGAAGAATTGTAAATATTGTTTTCCTTTTTATCTCTTTTTCTAAATCAGAGATAATTCTAAATTAATACTCTCTCTCTCTCTCTCTCTCTCTCTCTCTCTCTCTCTCTCTCTCTCTCTCTCTCTCTCTCTCTCTCTCTCTCTCTCTCTCTTTCGTCTTTTTTCTGAAATCAGAGAGATGTCTGTGCTCCTAGACTTTAGAAAATACTTTCTGACAACTTGGACCATCACACAGTCCACTGACTTTGGCGACCCTAACTACAAACAATCTCGGCATGGTCATAGGTCGCACCTGTTATTCGAGTATCTACATACGTGAGAACAATTATATTTTGCGTTTCTCGCTATATTTGATAAATTTGTACACTTTTCCAATCTGACAATGTGTCACACGTCTGAATATACCGGCAAGGCTACTCGGCGTTACCCCAACCACAACTGTTGTTACGTTGGGACCACGTCGAGCGTTCAGCGAGAGAAAAAGATTGTCGGCGTCGTCTGGGTCAAATTATTTCGTTGATGAAATTTGTGTGTTTTGGAGAATTGTTAATCAATTCGGGAGTCGGACGCTTGATCTTTTGTGTGTGCGTTTTCAAGTTTAACTGCTACATTAATTTTGATTTTTTAACTGTTTTCTTCAGACATTCACACTTAAAGGAGCATCCAAAATATTATTACTTCGTTTTGTTTTGTTTTGTTTTTGTTTTGTTTTGTTTTGTTTTTTTAGCAATGTTTGAAAAAAAACATCTTTGTAAAAAGTACTAACAATGTGTTTTGCTTGTTTTATTTAGACTTGATTGACGGATTTAAAAAAAAAATACGAATCAAATTTTACAAAAAGAAAATGTTTTCTTAAGTCTGAAAGAAATATTCGTTACACCAATTTTTTTTTTTTTTTAATAGTAAATTTTTACCATTTACCCCTTTCTGGGATGCGAGAGGGAAAATAAAACAATGTCAACTAAGATGACTATTCTATCTGCCATAGAATCGATTCCCTAGCATTTTTCTAGAAGGGAGTCATCACTTATCAAGGCTCAAAGGCCACTCGATGTTAAAGGTTGTACAGTGATGCAAAAGAGATTAAAGGGTGTACAGTGGTAGCGTGATAATCGTTAAATAGTGGAAATTCCAAAAGTAAAGTCTCCTATTTTTTAACTAAAAAAGTTGAAGAGCTATGAAGACGAGAGTTGTACCATTAAAACAAGCGATCTTTTGGGATCCAGAATTTATTTTTCTACATAATTACCACAATTCTTGTTGCACTTTTACTAAAAATTCAATAACCCTTCTCACATTCACACACATTCATGACAGAGGTTGCTTTCTTATAGTTTCACACTATCAATATCTGCAATAGATAGATAAAATTTTCAGGTCATGAATGCACAGGTTCGATCATCATAACAATGCAATTTACAATCCCTTGTGATGCATTCGGGCGAAATAAAAAATAAGAAGTGTTACTTTTGGAACGATCCTCGCAAATAAAAACTATATGACAAATGTATTTCAAATAATAGCATTTTTGGTGATTTTTTTTAAGACTGCTACACAGTCATGGATGATGGATCTGTTACATAAGAAGGGCTGTCCCCTTCTCATGTACGTAAGAAGGCAGACTAGATAAGTGAAAATGATATTAGGAAAAGGCTAGGATCGAACCCTGTAGGCAAGTGTTAAAAGATAATGGATAATTGAAATGCTAGGAATGCAGTCGATTGTTAATTCTTTTAGAAATAATTGAATATTAAATATGTCAGTTAAAAGAATGGATAATGCGAGTTTATAAATAATGATTAAAAATAGGTTAAATATTGAATAATTAAAATTGGGAATTCTTTGTTTGCCAAAAGTGTGTTTGGACAAACATATGTAAAATCCACGTGAAATTTACCCACGTTGGTTAACAGCTAACCTCTAACGTCATAAACAAAGGAGATTCTCAATATATTGAGACAGGGTTCGAAGTTAGGGAGGAGAGAGAATCACAGTCATAGAGTCAGTTAGAGACGAGAGTCGGACAGCGACTCAGTGTAGCTGACCCCCTTAGAGGCGAAGGAGGAAGGGGAGAGGAGATTATGTAGTCGAAAAAGCTTGAATCCCTGACATCATCAATCGGGCGGCTGATGAATAAAGAAATCATCTAATATTTGTAAACTGTTGTCTTCGTTTGTCGTCATTTCACCAAAGGGAAAAGGGAAATGTGTTTTGTCTACCATCATCTTTTAATGAACTTTGTATAACTCCCCCCCTTAAGTAATGTGTTCCCTCCTCCATCATAAGTGAAGTATCTCCCCTCCGATGCAAAAGAACTATATTACACATTCCTTCAATAATGAATTCGCATCTCTCTCAGCTTTGTTATAAATGTCTCTCTCAGAATATAAATGTCTTTATCATCCTCTATTCGGAATCCCTGTATTATGAGTCCCCGATATATACACACTCCAATATGTACCCCGACTATTCAAATGATCGAGAGTACGCTAGAAATTGTTCCGTTCAAAATTCTATACAAATTATGGCGTTGGACAGAAAGATTCCCGAGCTTGACAAGATACCCCTAAAGAATCGGAGGTTACATCGGCCGAAACGTTGTGAGAATAACATTCAAGATGAGAACAGTAGTCTTAATAATCTAAATAGTACAAAAAACATTCTATTTAAAATATTTTTGGGATAGTAGTTTGATAACGATCAGGTGACATCTGTCTATCATGGTAATCCTGGCATGCAGACGGGCATCAGAAAATTATCAACAGTTATGAACCTGGCGAGTCGATGGGCATATAACAGGTTGGCGGGTATAAAAAGTAAAACCTAAGCATAGTTTTAAATCAACGTATTCTTTCGCAGACAAAACCTACCTACATATTTAATCTGTTTGAAACTTAGAATATGAGACTTCTTTCCTGATGGCAATTAAAAATATAAGTAGTGCATAATGTGAGATTTATAAAAATTGTTATCTTAATTAAATTACGTGTGCGTTTATTTCCGTCCTTTTGAAAAAGAAATGATGGCGCAAATAAAATTAAGTGCGAAAAGTGTTGAAATCTTTTGAAATGAAAGATAAGTAAATAGGAAATGGAAATTGATTGAGAATTGTCTGGAATGGAGATCGATTTTTGTCATATGAATTGAAAGAGAAGGGAGTGGGGGAGTGGGGGGAATGATTAATGGGGTGGAAGAGTAAAGGAGAAGAGAGAAAAGGGATAAAGGTGCATGAAAAGGACGAGTAAAAGTGGAATTCTTGTAGATAAGAAAAAAAAGGAAGGTAAAAGACTATAATATCTGAGACGTATTGTAATATCGTAGGAGGGAGAGGGGGAAAAAGAAGAATTGTAATATTAACGGAGGAGAAGAGTAATATCATCAGGGGATGGAAGATAATAATTGTAATATTGAAGAAGAGTAATTTGATAAGAGGGGGAGAAGTGTAATATAATATAAGAAGTACAAAAATTATTGAAATATCGAAGAAAAATATCATAAGAGGAAGGAAAGAAGGAGGAGGAGGAGAAGAAGAAGAATTGTAATATAATAAGAACAAAAATTGTTGTAATATCGAAGAAGAAGAAGAAGAAGAAGAAGAAGAAGAAAAAGAGGAGGAGGAGGAGGAGGAGGAGGAGAATTGTAATATAACAAGAAGAACAAGAATGGCTGTAATATCATAGGAGAAAAAGAAGAGAACAAAGATCATAAGAGGGAGGAGAGGAGGAGTAGGAAAAGAAAAATTATAGTATAAGAACATTAACAATAAATATGACAGTAATATCGTAGACGAAGTAGAAGAACGTTGTATTAGGTTGGTGCAAAAATAGTGTCGTTTTTATATATATATATAGTTGATCGTCAAAAACGGCATTATTTTTGCACTAACCTAATAAAAATCAGTTGAGAAGATGGGTAAGAGGAGAAGGAGGCTAAAAGAGTTTGTTTTTTTTAAAGGGGGGGGGAATTTGGGGTAAATGTAGAAATCAAGATTACTTTTAAATGGTTGAACGCAGGTGATGAAAGATGGAAAAAAAACTATGAAAAGGGAAAGACGGTGTGTCGAAGTCCACTGGAAGAAAGGAAAAATATTGAGAACGCAGGAAATAGAAATGGTTGAAGAGAAAGAAATAAAGAAAAATTAAAATGCAAATAAGATAATGTAAAAAAAATAAATGAATATGGTAGGAAAGAAGAGAAAGACAAATAATAAAAAATAAATAAAATAGACAAGGAAAGAAAGAAACTAAACAAAGAAACAAGATAGAGAGTAAAACGAAAGGACGTTAGAAGAGGAAGAAAGGAAAGAAATAAAGAAAGATGGTAGAAAAAGGAAGGGAGGGATGGAAATTATAAGATAACGAAATTATCCTAGAAACGGAGGAAATGAAAGAATGTTGGAAAAGAAAGGAAAGAAAAAAAATGAGAAAGAAAAAAACGATTTTTTTTTTAATGGAAGAAAAATAGCAACGGATCAATTGAACAAGTAATGAAAGAAAATGAAAAAAAGCGAATCATTGAAAAAGTGTTAAAAACGATTAAGTGGTTATAGAGGAGAGGTTAGGGTTAGGATTAGTCATTTATAATGCAATATATAAGAACTAATGACTTTGGCGCACATTGTCTGGACAGGCAAATGATTGGTTATTGATTGGCCCTGTTAATTGGTCAATATTTAACCGAAATGTTTTTAGTGATTAATCAGCAATCGTTGAATAGCAAACTGTGAAAAGATTTTATATCTATGAACAAAAAGAAAAACACAGTCTTGCTTGAAATACAAAGATTATTGTGGACATGGCTATATTTGGGTTTTTTTTGTTTTGTTTTTTTGTTTTTTTGTTGTTTTTTGTTTTTGTTTTGTTTTTGTTTTTTTTTGGGGGGGGGCTTTGATTAATGAAGAAATGTTAAATAGACAAGAAGAGGGACAAAAGAAGATAAAAAACGAGAAGCAAAACAAAGAAGAAAGAAAACCATGGAGAAGACGGAGATTGCAATATACAAGAAGAAGTAAAAGAAGTAAATTAAAGAAGAAAAAAGTAGAAGAGGGGGAAACAAAATGAAAAAGAAAAGGAAGAAAAATCGTTATAACAGACGAAGAAGCAGAACAAAAAAAGAAAAAACATGGAGAAGAAGAGGAGGGGGAACAAAATGAAAAAGAAAAAGAAAAGAATCGTTGTAACAGACGAGAAACTGAACATGGAAGATGGAGAGAATAGTTCTGATACGAAAAGTGCACAGAAAATAAAATAAAAAATATGACGAGTAAGAAGGTTCCAAATATACAAGAAGAACAAGAAGTATTATTTGAATTATTCGGATTACTGCCTTCTCCTTCGATGTTATTCTCACAACGATTCGGCTGATGTAATTTTCGACATTCTTCAGGTGCATCTTGTTCAATCTGTACAGAAATTCAAACGGAACCCTGTAGTTAGTCACCGGAAGTAATTTGTAAAATTGGTTAAACTATTATACATTCATAAACTGCGTGTTATAACCTTCGGCGTTTAGAAGCTAACAATGGGGGAAAGTTATGTTAGCTTATCATCAGGTGATCATTTTGTACACCATCACGATTATTCGGCATTTACTATATCAGAAGACAATGTTCCATTTTTTTAAGCAGTTCAAATTTTGATTATCCTATTTTATTTCGTGCAAATATAAATTATGTAAACCGACCTTTCTAACATAATGTGTGTATGTATATATATATATATATATATATATATATATATATATATATATATATATATATATATATATATATATATACATATATACTAGCAAAAGTACCCATCGTTGACTGGGTTCAAAAACAGCCTACAGAAAATGGACTCTGATGAAAGTATGATAGGTTATGAAAAGGAAGGGTTGTAAAGAGATAGCTTCGAATTTGGGGGTATCAAAACCAAGGCAAAATATGGTGAAAGTAAAAATAAAATAGATAAACCCCATAATTTATTATACCATACCTGTTCACACTGAAACACTAATCACAATATTCTGTGGATCTATATTAAAAAACCTTGTTAAACTTTGTGACATATTTCGATTCTATGGAGGTCAGGCTCGAACGAACACCCCATAATTTTATTATACCGTATTTCTTCAAACTGAAACATAATTATCAAAGTATACTTACGCAGATAGATATGAAAAGTCTTTATTAAAGTTTGTGCCTATTTCCATTCTATGGAGGCAAGGCACGAACGCAGACCCCACAATTTTATCATACCATCCCTAAGACATACTTATCAAAGTATTCTTATGTATATCTATATCAAAACACTTGTAAACGTTTTTCTTTTTAATTTTTTAATTTTTTATTTCCATACTTTGTGGACCAGGCGCGTACGCAGACCCCACAATTTTAATGAATCATCATAATGCCAGATCAAACATACCCATTCCTGTGTCTCGATACATCTTCTATCATTATATGGGATCAGTTTTCTATAATAGTCATTCATATAGATAGGAGCCTATTTGTGACCAGACACACAC
The DNA here is from genome assembly GCF_053919585.1 of Euprymna scolopes. NCBI lineage: Eukaryota > Metazoa > Mollusca > Cephalopoda > Sepiida > Sepiolidae > Euprymna > Euprymna scolopes. Next base: position 111,829,676 of record NC_136483.1, on the reverse strand, counting down.
ACAGACGTTCAGCTTTATATATATATATATATATAATATATATATATATATTGTGAGATATTCTCTCACCTCGGTTTTGCCTTTGGCAGAATGAAAGAAAGCAATCAGAAATTACAACAGGCTCACCTTCTAAACTTCAACATAAATTTTATTAAAGTAAAAAGATCCAAGTTGCAAAAGATGTGCCATCTTCAGTTTCTGCCGTAACAGAGCGAGTAACACCCGTATGGATAGTAGTTCATGGTTTATCTTCGCGTTTGCACAATCCAAGCCTCGATGCTGTTCAAAGAATAGTTGCAACAAGTCGATGAGTTAGTAATGCCTTCCAAGGATGAATGCTGCGAGTCCAGTAGTCATGGAGTTCACTGAGAATAACCGTCCAAATGGCGGACAAGTGCAGGTCAAAATCTAGACCTTAATTTCCGAGAGACATTATTTAAGTAATGAAGAAAGTCAATTAGATCATAGAACACAACAGTGTGTGATGCATAATATTTCGCCCAACATAAGGGCATTGGTGTTTGCAAATGATAATAATATTTCCCCCCATATTAGGGCATTAATACGTTTCAACAAGACAAAATGGTTTGAGGCTCCATGCCTCGGATAAAGAGGTGATTTTTCACGCCCATTTGACTTGCTGTCTTTCTAAAAACTGGTGCCCTGAAAGGTAAAAATTAGCGCCAAGAATGTGCCTCGTCAGTTAGTAGCAGCAATCAACCTGATTGATCCAAACAAAATCGTGAGCGGTTAAACCGACTAACGCCGTGGCCTTCGTTATAAAGATGGCCGGCCAGCTGAAAAAATGACGTCATCGCCGAGGTCCCAACAAGCAAGATATGTGGAACTCTTAGACTGTCAATAATGAACAGTAATTTTTACAGACAGCGTTACAAAACTTCAAAATTGGATTGAAATAAAGATTAAAGAAAGAACACGATGATTTATACTGAAACTCATCTAATATTAATAATAAAAAAATAATAAAAAATAATAAGACACAAGTTGTTTGTTTAAGTATTATAAGCAATTGAATATTTCGTTGTATTATAGATTTTAAAGATTAGAATGCGTTCTTTAATTACTTATAAATTACATTTTAAAAAAGTGAAGGAACACGATTTGATTTGTAGTAAACTTGAAGTTTATTTAATATAATTAAATGAAAATTATGCATGTAAGATTATGAATATTTGAAGCAGAACACAAGCAAAACATTTGAAATATTAAAATTAAACTATTTTTTTAATCAAATGAACAATATTTTTTTTAAAATCAAAATGAATATTTTTTAATCAAAATGAACAATATTTTTTTTAAAATCAAAATGAATATTTTAATCAAAATGAACCACAATATTTTTAAATGCAAATGAACCACAATATTTTTTCAAAATCAAAAACAATATTTTTAATAAATTCATGAAATATTGCACAGTAAAAAAATAATTAACCTAAAGAAAAAATCATGTTTCTTATTTAAGATTATTTCACCACATAACAAAAATAACATGCAAAATCATTTTTTTATATCCATATTTTCAGTTTGTTAAAATACGTGGGTTTGTATTACTGTAAACATAGATTCGAAAAAGTTGTCAAAAAACAAATATATAACAAATAAATGTTATCAAAGGCAAGATAAGTTACTTTTCTACCAAACTGGATATATTTTTCGTATTTTTATTCAATGTAACATGTTTATTCAGCTCGAAAACCATACAGTGTTTACCGATGTATTGGAAAATTCAAGATGGCGTCTGACTCCCTCTTTAACACGGTAAGTTTGGGAAAAGGTGTTATAAATAAAAAACTGGTTAAAATACTATTAAAAACTCGCTCAATATATGTTACCGTGACATAGGTTGACATATATTCGGCGGGTTTTTAATAGTATTTTTTCTAGTTTTTTTATTTATAACACCTTGTTTTTCGAGCTGAATAAATATGTTACATTGAATAAAAACACGAAAAATATATCCAGTTTGGTAGAAAAGTAACTTATCTTGCCTTTGATAACATTTATTTATCATATATTTGTTTTTTGACAACTTTTTCGAATCTATGTGTACAGTAATACAAACCCGAAATGAACGCGCGTTTTTTTTTTTTTTTTTTAGTTTTAAGTTTCATTATATATATATATATATATATATATATATATATATATATATATATATATATATATATATATATATATATATATATATAAATAAGTATTTTTAAATTTTATCTTTCTAGCTTTAAAAAAAAGTTTAAAAATTTTATCAGCCGGCATAATTTATTTTTAAATATTGAAAATTTCAGGAAAATTAATTTTTGCTAGATTTTTAAAACATGTGTGTCAACAGCTTAAAAAGATCGTCTCTTCAAAACAACGTGTTTTAAAGAGTCGATGTTGTCTCGCATTTTCATTAGTTTTGTATGCTGTAAAAAAATTTTTTTTTAATATTAGCAATTTATTTGAAGCTTCTTCTTTTGATTGGTAAAAAACTTAGGATGATAATATTGAATTAAATTATAGTTACATCGTGTTAAATACAGGGGAGGGCACTTACTTTGCTGAATGGAGATATCCACGAGTGACTACCGGTGTTTAGCGGTGTCAAGAAGCAACTAATGGACTATCCGTGATGACGTCAGCAGATTAAATTATTTTTGCCCACCGGCCATCTTGTCTTTTAAGACGGTCTTGCTAACGCTTATTTCTGCAGAATTTCTTACAATATATATATCTTGATGGACATATAAAACTAGTGAATTTATCCAGTTTTGTCTGGTATCAAACATGTTGATGACGTCTTTGCTTCTTATAAATTAAATATAACCAGTTTTCCCTCAATTGGAGAAAACAAGAATTGAGATTTGGGACATTTTGCAGTGAAGTTGACTAAACCTAAAGTGATAAAAAGAGAGAGAGAGATGCAATAAATAAATGTTACCAAAGGCAAGATAAGTTAATTTTCTACTTTAACTATATAAAGGTTTGTGTGTGTGTGTGTGTGTGTGTGTGTGTGTGTGTGTGTGTGTGTGTGTGTGTGTGTGTTTTACCTTATTTAAAAGCGTTTTTTTACTGAAATAAAAATGTTGGTGGCAACGACAACATGTTAGAATGAAAAAAAAAAAAGATGGCAATAGCTGACTGCAAGAGGCTTCGAGAATCACTCAAAAATCGAAAGTTAAACCAAAATACAGCTGATTAAATATACAGCTCACTTGAACATAAAATTTTTGTCAAATTATTATCTGTACTGCGGTTTAATTTTCGATTTTTGAATGATCTAAGGGTCTAATGTGGTCAACTGTTTTTTTTTCTCTCCATCCTAACATTGTATCTTTGACACGATTTTTATTGCAGTGAAAACGCTGTAAAATAATTAAAACAATTAGGTAAATAAGTTATTTTGCCTTTATTTGTTGCATTTTTTTATCTTTTAGCCTCTTCATTGCAAAATACACAATATTTATGACATACATGTGACAGATCACTGAAATTGCAATTTCAGATATACGCTAACAGACCAACAAAAATGCAATTTTATACTTACTCAAAGAAACCAACGGAAATGCAATTTTAGATATATGTAGAGAGACCAGGGAAAATGCAATTTAAGTGTTACACAGACACACCAACGAAAACACAATTCATTAAAAAACGATTTAAAATAATTAAAACACAAAGAAAATTTTACCAATTATTTAAAATAGTAACATACTTTTCCTTTGTAACATTTATTTATTGCATATTTGTTTTTTCCCTTACCTCTTTTAGTTTTTTCACTGAAAATACCCAATATTTCACGCAGACATGTGACAGACTGACAAAAATGCAATTTCAGACTTATGTAGACAGAACAATAAAAATGTCATTTTAAACTTAGACGAACAAAATGCAATTTTAGACTTACTCGGTCATTTGTTGCATATGTTTGTTGCATTTTTCTCAGTCTATCCGCATAAGGCTGAAATTGTATTTTTGTCAGTCTGTCAGCGTATGTCTAAAAGGCGATGAATAAGTATGATTTTACAAGCACTTTTGTTTGGTGGTGCTTTGACATTTGGTTAATTCTTAGTGATAATGTAAGTACTTTTCTTTTTACTATTTTTTCATCATGAATTTAACCAAAGTAAAACTCCATGTGTTATTTGGTTTAAGAGTGACGATCATTGAAAAAAAAATTCACAAAGAAAAATAATAGCATTGTCAGTAAATAATTAACTCTACTGCATTTGCTATGAGTTATTTGTTATTTTTTTTCTTTATATTTAACATTTCTGAACTGTTAGCTATACTCTGATGCTATTTCAAACCTAATTATATGCAATCAACAGACATAATTAAAAAATATAAATACAAGGTTTATGGGGAAATGATAACTGAATTAACTGTACCAGACATTTTTTTTTTTTTTGGTAAATGTGCAAGTTTTCATCAAAAAGTCATTTCAAGCATAAATGTCAATATTTTTCTTAAATCAACCCGATGCATATTTTCAATTCAATAACTTTTTGGCATTCATTTAATTTCACATTTATTTTTAAAACTAATATCATTTTAAAACTAATATTATTTTTAAAACTAATATAAAATTAATAGTATCATATCACACATAAAATTATCCTTCATTCCATTTAGAGTTTCAGTCCTGCAAGGTATTACAAAAATATAAATAAATAAATAGATTATTTCGTCGAAGTTTTCATATTTTTTATCTTTATTTTTGGAATCCTTTGAGATAAGGCTTAATAATTCGTGCACTCATTTTTTTGTGGACTATTATCCTCATCTTCATAATTGTTGTTGTTTCACCGCATTTTAGCCAACTCATCCTCTGGCCTTCTTCATGGCCTGTGGGGCAGTGGATAGAGGCATTGAGTCTTTACGGTTACAGATGAGTATTGTCTGAAGATAGTGGTTTCAATCTTACTCAAGCAGGCTAGAGAATTCGTTGGCCAAAACATGGTGAGACAACTATGGAAGGCAGTAATTACTGGAGATATGGTGACAAGACTTTGCATTTCTATCATGCTGCGATTAATCACCTGAAGAAGGACAGCGGATGAGTTGGCTGAAATGTGGCGAAATAACTATGAAGATGAGGATAACAGTCTGCAAACAGAATGAATGCACAAATAAAATAAAAAAACATTAAAATTGCTGACTTGTTTACAAAGAAACCAAAGTATATTCTGGTTGATTTGTTTTTGTAATTATATGGGTTTTTTTACATTTGAATTTGTTATATTTTGTTTTGTCATATTGCATTTTTCGTTTCAAATAAATATTCTACAATAAATAAAAAATTGATTCAATATGTAATCATCAAAGTTACATTCACACGAGAAACACAGACACACACGTTATATTATCTCATATGTTTATTGATATATATATATTTAACACGATGCATTAAAATATAATATGGATCAAAAGTGATCTGATGAAAATCAAAAAAAAAAAAAAAAGAGTCAACATCCGGATTCATCATTCTCTGGTCGTCTTTGCCTCTCTGGCAAGCAAGGATTGGTCAAGTATGGAACTGCAAATCCATAAAGTGAAGATAACAACAGCACTTCTACACAAGAACAATTGTCACTCCTTTGTGTGTTCCTGGTGAAACCTTCCCCGACTTTGTATGCAACTGTTGACCCTTTACACTTTGGTTTTACACTACTTCAGGTATAAAAAAATAACTATGGCCCAACAATCCTGAGACATGATCTTTAAGAGCTTTATGTAGAAACCCAATTCGCTTAATAAAAATAATTAAAAAAAAAAAAGATAGTTTATTGAGTAAGGTTCCTAGACATTTGTATATTCTATTTTGTTTTTTTTGTTTTGTTTTACTTTAAAAGTTAAATTTTGAAACTTTCGATTTGGTGTTTTTGTAAGTTCTTAGATTTGATTTTTTTTTTTCCGATATAGATACACACACACATACACACATATATATATATATATATATATATATATATATATATATATGATGATTGCTACTTCTTGACAGAAGCTTGGCATCTCTCCAGGTTGATGTCGGGTGTCCATGTGTACATGAATTGCTCTTTGCCCAGCTAAACTCTTGCATAATTGTTCATGGATATGGCAGGGAAACTTGCCAGTATTTGCTGGTACTTGTAGAGGGACTATATTCTATATTATGCACCTTCGAGTGCCGTGTCAAGCTATTTGCAGATTTATATACCAATCCGCAGCAACAACAATACTTGAGGAGGCTGGGTGGCAGCACATCCTCATAAAATTGTTAGTCTTGTTTAATTTTGTTTTATTCTACTTCGGTTAGTTTTAAGAGATCAAGGGGTTAATCCCTCCTAGAGTTAACACTTGATTCTGTTATGATTTAAATTTATATCCAAAGACTCTTAAGAATATACGCTGTTCCTTTTATGGTTGCTACTTGTATTTTGTTACAGCTTCGTCTTTCAAGGATTGCTTCTGAGTATTCCTGAAGATTCTTTTTTTATTAAGCCAGTTGCTCCTATCACAACCGGTATAATGTTTATTTCTTTCAGAGACCATGTCGTTTTTAGATCATTTTATTTTTAGGTCCTGATATTTTGTTATCTTTTCCCCGTTGAACTCTATTAAGGCGAAAATCATTTGGGACAGTAACATCAATATTGAGCACAGTTCTTTCAGGCTTGTTCCATATTACAATGTCTGGCTTGATGGTCTTGTCTTTTATGTATATTTGCCCACCTGCATGTCTTTGTCATAGAACACAGTCACTTTTCCGTTCACCAAACCAGTTTTAGAAAGAAGAAATTTGCCACAGATTGTACATTTCAATTCTTGTTGAAAGTCAGCAGTAACTGCAAATTCATCCTGCTTTCTGAGAGCATGTTTCAATAATGCTTACTTAACATGCTTTTCTGCATCCTTCAATGATTAATTCTTTCCACTTGTTTCGAGATTATATATATATATACACACACACACACAGCTGTAATTTATAATTAACTAGCGAGGGGTACCCGGCGTTGCCCGGATGTTTTTCGGTGTGTGAAAAAAAAGAGGTGGGTTTGAAAAAAAAAGGAAGGTTTTACGACGCGCAGTTGGAAAATAGTAAAGTGTGAAAAAAGAAACAGGTACTCGTTTTTGATTGACGTGACGGCGATTTTGTGCGGGGGCAGTTTTTAATGAGGTCAATTGTTTGTTTTGAAAAACCCGCGCTGTCGACATTGAACAAACTGGCTCTGGGCCTGTGATTAGAGTCGAGTTTCGCTTTTGTTTATACCGAAAAGCAAATGTAACGCGTGCCGATGCGGGAAATGTGGAATAATTAAGGTTTGAAAGTGAATAAAATTAAATAGACAGGCGAGGTCCGTGGGTAACTCTGAGATATTACAATTTATGGATGATATAAACAGTTTTAAGAAGTTGCGAAGCGAGCGAGCGCTTTTCCAAAAGAAGCCTTTTGCAGACATCGCGGAAAAGCGAACATACATACACACATACATTTTCGCTTTTATATATATAGACTATACAAGTCATTCATCTCTCCTTGACCTATTTATGTATTTTTATTGTCACTATCAGTTGATTCAATCACTAATATTTTTTAATGTCTCTGCGAGCATTTACAGAAAAGGTGACACATCTAATTTACATGTGTGTGTATGTACACACCACAAATACATATGTAAATTAGATGGTAAAATACTGCCTCTTTACTTGTATATTAAAATAAGTTTGTTACCTTGCTGATACCATTGGAGCACAGAGTGGAGCAGGTGTTCACATGACTGCAAGAATTAGAAGCAGATGAAAACTTCTGTCATTACTAACCAGCTGAGCATAATTATTGAAAACTAAGGGAAGAATCTATCAAGCATCTGTACGGAAATGAAACCTGGGCAGTGAGAATTAAGAAATGATTCGAGAATGATATGATGGATGTGTAATGTAAGTCTTAAAAAAAAAATAAAATAAAAATTTAAAAAAGACTTAGACTTAGCTCTAGTGATGTTAGAAAAAGATTAAATACAGACAGTATAGAGAGATGTGCGGAGAACAGGAGACTGTTGGTATATTCATGTTAATAAAAAAAAATAGATAAAAGTTCTTGGGTTAGTAGATGTAGGACAGCTGAGGTAACAGGTTCAGTTTACAGGGGATAGTCAAGCAAAATATGGGAGGAAGTGATATAAATTGAACCTGAGAGAAAAGGGGATAAATAAAGACCTAGTCAAAGATAGATTGATTTAGAATCAAGTTCTTGAAACTGCCCAATGCATGCCAGGATGATGAATAAGGATAATACAGACACACAGCTGTATATTCATCTAGCTGCATATTCTGTGTGTAAATGCTGAGTTGGATTTTTTTTTTTTTTTAACAAAATAGTCACCACTAGTTATAGTTATACAAGAAGAATGTCTGAAAAGATTTGTCGAAACAGAATAGTGACAATGACTCAAGTACCTCTGAAACAGAATGCATATGGGCACATGAGAGGATCAATAGTAGCCAGGGGCTGGTTAACAAAGATATTAGCAGCAGCAGTAGCTGTTAAAGCATGTATGCAAATTAGCAGGTGTGCGCAAACTTGCATCACAAGAAAAGGAGAGAAAAATACACCACATGGTTGAGAGAAGATCGACATGCAAATATGAGGACAAGAAAGCACTGGATGGTGGCAGCATCAGGTGGCGGGGAGACAGACTTTTAAAAAGCATGTGTGTGTGTGTATGCGTGCAAAAAGACTTTGGAAATATAATGAAATGCGTTGTTTTAGAAGAAGTTGCAGGGAAAAGAAAAGGGCATCCCCTACTAGGCTACGAAGTATACTTTGAACTGTCAAGGCAAGATAAGGTGCTTCTAGAAGCTTCTGCTCAGATGTGGCAACAGTACTCCATCCTTGGTAGTACTTAACTCTTATACAGGTAGATTTTTGTTTCTTTTCTATTTGTTTTATTTGTTTGTTCCTATGCAGCGGTACCAGACTGCGTTTGGGTCAGAGAGGTTTGAACTATAATGACACAGTAAAAAAAAAAAAAGCACCGGCCATGTTACATATCTAGTAGTGTTACAGACAGATATCTTGGAAAATGTCTTGTTGTTATATTTTAACTAATCTTTAAATATGTTTAAATTCCTCTAAAATATTTTGTAATTTGATCGAAAATAAATTGAGATAATCCACATAATAAAACTGAATGCAGGTGTGTCTGGTCCAATCGGCAATATGTAGAAGAGGAGGTGGGAGGAGAAGAATAAATAAGATTAACTAAAAGGCAGAGTGGTAGTCAGAGTTGGCTGCAGTTTTTGTTTCAATTACACTTGAATTTCTGGATGTCAGTACAGTTGAGAAAGCAAAATCCTGGAAGGGAGTTCCAAAGTCTAGCAGTTCTGGGGAAGAAACTATTGGAGTATAAGGCCTTCTTACACCTAGGGATCTCTACTGTAAAGGGGTGGGATTTAGCTGCTTGTTGGGTTTATCAGGGGTATTTACGTTGAGGGGGTACAAGTGCCTGCTTGTCAGAACATTCCCCATTAAAATACTTGTAGAACAGGCAGAGGGATGCAACATTTCGTCGGTGGGACAAAGGCTGAAGCCGAGATGACAGTTCAGAACCTATCAGGTTGGCGACTCTCTTTTGAACCCTGTCCAGAAGTGAGAGACAAGTAGCAGATGCACCAGCCCAAATGTGACAACAGTACTCCATGGCGAATGGTGGCCTTATAGATGGCCAGGATACTTTCAGGCATAAGTAGCTTTCTAGCACAGTAAACAGCCCACCTTCTTTGCAGCAGCCTTGGCAATGCTTTCAATGTATCTATTCCAGTTCATGTTCCTTGAGAACGTTGGTTTGATGTGTAAATTATGAAATTAAAACATTTCTCTATCTTTGTTAAAATGTTTTTAACTACTGAGGGCATGACACCAATGATTTCGATGATCGCTTTTATAACCACAGTTATAATAATCAACCAATCAAAAGCTTCAAAAGTTATTATAAAAAATGTTGAATTTTGGATTCAATCGGCATCAGTCTCTGTCTCGAAACGACTCAAAATCAGGACTGCATCGATTCTTCGCCAACATCTTTGTTACTAAGAATTACTCAACACTCGAGATCATGACTGCATTGATTCTTCGTCGATTTGATTTACTGCTGCCATCTTTGTTCAACATAATGTCTCAACACTTAACATCTCCATCTTTGATGGAATATGTTATACAATCATGTTTAACAACTTCTGTTTATCTCATTAAAAGTTATTTATGTTCAAAAAAGGGATGGGAGGGGGGTGTTTAAGTTTGAAAAAGTAATAATATTTTTAAACTAATATTTTATTTACCTTTTAAAAGTCGAATTAATATTTTATTTAGCTTTTAGAATATTTTTTTGTAATGCTAAAACACTGTAACATTTCTTTAGTAGTGTGTATTTGTGCTTATGTCAGTAACAATAGCAATGGTTTTGTCTTCTTTTTGTTATCGATTATGAGAGGTATTCCAAAAGTAATGTCTCCTATTTTTTATTCCATCTGAATGGATCAGAGGGGATTGCAAATTGCATTGTTATGAGGACTGAACTTAGACCCGGAAGTTTCATCTCTCTGTTGCAGATATTTATGGTGTGTGACTCTAAGAAAGCAATCCCTGTCCTGGACATGCATCAGAAGCAGAGATTCATCATTGAATTCCTGGCAAAAGTGCATTGAAGACGGTGATGACTATGTAGAAAAATAAATTCTGGAGCACAACAAATAATTTGTTTTAATAGAATCACTCCCATCTTTATAGCTTTTCAACATGATGAGTTAAAAAAAAGTAGAAGGCTTTACTTTTTGAAAGAATCTTTGTAGTTTCGCTTTATCGATTTTAAGTAATGAATAGAAATTAAACTGCAACATAATAAGCTAGTAAATACTTATGATGAAATCGTGATTAAATAGAAAATTCCCACTGTCATGGCCACCAAATCTGAAATTAGAAATTTCAATAAGTATTAATGAAAAAAAAATTCCCCCATTTTTGCCATTTTTTTTTTTTTTTTGATAGTTTGACTTGAACAATTTGTTTACTTATTAATAAATATAATATCAAACTATTTTTTATAACCACAATTTTTCTTCTTTTTTTTTTTTAAATAATTTGATTATTAACCAAATATTGTTATACTACAAAATAACAAACAATTATCAACAAATAATAAATTCAAACATTTTTTTTTTTATAAATGAAAATTTTTCTTCACAAAAGTAAAAAAATATTACAAATTAACATTTTTATATAGCCTAACAAAATAAAAATACAAGTAATGGCGTATCCAACATAGAATATTGCCAAAATAATTGTCAAATATATTGGATTTTTTTTTTATTATTAACACCAGTCAAAATTTTTGATTTCGGATTTAACAACCATGAAGGAGTGCAAATTTTCTATTTAACTTAAAGCATTAAAATGTGAACTGTTTAAATGCAATAAAATATGGTTAATGTACATATTAGACTATGATTAGAATCGCATGTCTATACATCTCAGAATTTGACAAATAACAAACTATAACCAATGGTAGATGTGGAAATAATGGGACGATGATGACTAAAATCCAAGAAAAAATAATTGGGTATTGACTGACGTAAGATGAAGACGTTTTCAAAAATCTTATTAACTGAACAATTTTGATCTGTGATCTGATCAGCTGTAGAAGTTGAAACCTGTTTTCAATCATATAACCACTAAAAATGGTTTTATATAAGTGCATGTATGCAATCAATAATATTTTCAAAAGGTCATTTATTTTTTCATATCTTTAACCCAGACAAAATAATTACAGCGAGCCTCAGGATTTCCTGGTGCCCCCTCTGAACGTGCACAGGTGTAAAACTGTTTGCCTCGATTCACCCCTGCCTTCTTGACCGTCCGAAGTACACAAAGTTCTTTATGTTGAGAACACAATGGAGCAGGAGGTGGACCCTTCATCAATAACTTCCAAGCGGATACCTGAGTGTCATTGGATTTTTGGGAATTTTGTGACTCTGGTTGCGAACACTCAGACAATCCTATATTATCGGATTGCGACCGTTCTAAAGAAATGTCTCCATTGGAAGACATATTGAACTGTTCACTGGCTTTCTTTTTTATGGATGAGTCAAATTGAAAGTCGGGACTTATAGCTACAGGCAAAGATGGCGAGCTCTCTGAAGAGGTTTTCGAGAAAGGAGATTTTGTAGTCGTCGTCATCGAATTATTCTTATTAAAAAATCCCATAAGACTTGTCTGTTTTTCGGATTTGTTTCCGCTAGAAAGTTTTTGGCTTTTTTTCTTGAATTGGTTTTCATATTCCGATATCGACTGCCGCTTCAAACTAGACATCGGTAGAACTAAGCTTTTCGGAGGTTTAGATATAGGACTAGCATTTTTTTTACTCTTGCTGTCATTGTCGACATCAACGCTGTCAGAAAGTAACTTATCAGAGAAATTCTTACAAACTGGAGTCTTTTTCTCAAATGTCCGTTCTGATAATCCAGCAGATTTTGTGAAAAACATTGACAACTTTTGCTGCTGCCCTGCAAACTCGGGCATCAACTTAGCACAATGACTCGGCCGACGAATTGCAGTGACAACACTAAAATCAAAGGTTGCTCTGACCGGACAATGGTCAGACCCTTGCACCATAGACATAACAGTACAGTCGGTTAGAGTAGTTAGGGCTAAGTCAGAATCACACAGGATATAGTCAAGGCGTCGACCAAAATTAGTCTGCCGAGCTCCAGTTAGCAGGCACCAATTTGTGTAGGCCTCTGCCTGATTGGGATTAAGATGACGGAATGTATCAACAAACATGCCTCCTGTAACATGTGAGGGTAACACAGACAATTCGGTAAGCTTGGCTTGTTTTTTATCAAGGTCTGGGTCACGTTGTTGGGGTCTCATCATCTGGTTCAGCCAAAGGCGGCTGGGTAAGGAATTAGATCCACCCTACAAAAAAAATATATATATTATTAAAAAAATGAAAACTTAATTAAATGATAGATATGAGTGCACTACTGATAAAAACAAAACAAAAATCAATAATTTGGATCATTCAGAATACTGTTTTGATCTTGGATTTTATTATCATGTTTAGGCCAAGATAACCACCAACCTTCATTAGATCAGGAATCTTTCTGTAGAAATCAAGAATCTTTTATCTGAACAGATATCAGACACAGATATGGTGTAATAGATAAAAGTGTTATGTAACAATCAGTTCTAAGTGAGTCATTTGGAGGCTGAAGGTTCAATCCTCACTACAGGTGATACTAAGAATAAAATTACAAATTACTTGAGACTTTTACATGGTCATAAGTTACTGCTGTGGGTTACATTCAAAATTCTGTACAGACAACTAAGTTTAACCAAACATACTTGATAAAGTCAGAGATTACATCAGGCAAAACGGTGTGAGAATAACATTCAATAATACAAATTAAAAATTCTCATCTGAAAAATTTTGAAACAAAATTCAGTAAGTAAATTAAATTATTAAATTTTAATATAAGATAATAAAAAAGTGGAATTAGTCATTTTGAACTCAATTGAATTTCTCATTGGTTGAAAAGCTTTCTTGAATCGAATTTGTAAATTTTACAAAATATGTAAAAGGCACCGTATTATTTTGTCTCCTATAACAGCAAAACTGAATGCGTGAAAATTTTTACCAATTGACTGAAAACTTTGAAAAAAAAAAAAATAAATAAATAAAAATAAAAAATACAATAATTATGCTCCAATTCAACTAATCTAAAATAGCAAACTAAAGGTACTAAAATTACCCCACTCAAAACTAGGATATTGTTTGCTTGCACATTGTATATTTTAGCCGGTAGTAGGAAGAGAGAATACGACAAGTGGTGGACTGATGGGAATAAAAGGGATACTAGTCATGATAAAAGTAGTAATAGTAGCAATGTAAGAAAAGAACCGTAAAAGTATGAAATAAATGAATGACATAAACTAAGAAAAGGAAAATAGAAGCAGCATTTGTGTAGTGGTGAAGATTGCATGAGAAAAGAAGTGGTGGAAGGTGGGGAATATCTGCTACAATTACTAGAAAAAAAAGGTTAGATTATTCTGCCACTCTAGAAAGCATTTCATTCCTGACATAATACTCCACCTCTATCCAAATACTTCCTAAGATGGACTATACTGCCATATTTGGAAAGGTGATGCACTTTTTTCTGTCTCAACAAAATCGACTCCACAATCTAGTGGTGGTGGGAGAGGGGTTGATCTCTTCTCATTCTTACAGCCTTTTTCAAACGTGCCTGTAGGGCAGTTGATAGAGACGTTGAATATTTATGGTTCCAGATGAGCATTGTCTGAAGATAGAAGTTTCAATCCTATCCAAAACCGGCCAGAGGCTTACTTGGCCAAAATGTGGTGAGACGACAACAACTACGGATGGCAGTGATTGCTGAGAATGCAGTTAGGAGACTCAAAGTTCCTATCCGTCGCGGTTACCACCTGATGAAGGCCAGAGGAATAGTTGGCCGAAACGTCGTGAAACAACAACTAATAAAGATGAGAATAATAGTCTGCAATAAATAAATTAATATACAACATGGCCGTCTTCAAGTCTAATCTAAACAAATGAAGGTGACAGTCATCATCCAACTTATGATCTCTTTAAAAAAAAAAAAAAGTTATATATATATATATATATATATATATATATATATATATATATATATATATGCAAAATTCAAAATTTAACAGTTTTAAATACCAAAAACAAGTGCAGTATCTCTTTCAATAAATAAACATATCTATTAAAATTAAATTTGATATTTCGATTCATAACAGAATCTCCATCAGGAAGAACAAACTTTTTTCCTTTGTACAATGATCGTGATGGTAATGCCTGGCATGTTTTCCTTCAGATGTTGGAGACATATAGTATTTAAATATCCGATATAGTAGAAACACCAATCTAGTATGTATTTGTTAAGTAATAAAAAGTCTATTATTAATTTGAAGGAAAACGTGTCAGGCATTACCATCACAATCATGATACGTAAAAAAAAGGAAAACATTTTTTTACATTTGGATTTTCCTGATGAAGATTCTGTTATGAATCGAAATATCGAATTTAATTTTTATAAATATGTTTATTTATTAAAAACATTCTGCACTTGTTTTTGGCCTTTAAAATGGTTAAAGTTTGAATTTTGCATTCTATATCAACAGTGCTTCTAACAGTAGACTTTTAATTACTTTATATATATATATATATATATATATATATATATATATATATATATATATATATATATATATATACGATAATAGTCGCAGAAGAAGCAGAAACAGAAAGAAAATATGAGAATGGGATCTATAATATAAATTTCACTTGTCTGTTTAAATGTATGTATGTATGTCTGCCTAAAACTTTCAACAGAGGCGACGGATTTTCACAAGATCAGTATCGTTTTGAAGCTCGACCCTTCGGACGACAAATATCAAAAAATAGCAAAAAACATTAATGCCTTCGCTTTCAACTGGGCAGTTTTCTACAAAAAGGGTCAGTTTTTTTTTTGGGGGGGGGGGGTTGCGTCGCTATTTTTGCAAGTCCTACTGGTTGGAATGATTTTACTAATTTCAATGTTCCAAAATTCCGGTTGTGTCATGGAGTAGGGGGAAGACGTCAGATTTTCTTTAACTTTCTTTTGTGCCTTCGTGTCATGGGTTCAAGCCTGCCTGTCTGCCTACTACCACTTTTTTTTTTTTTTTTTGCTCAACACACACCTCCAAACACCTGGGCAACGTTGAGCACCCGGGCTAGTAAATAAATATAAGGAAAATAAGAATAAAACAAGGAAACAAAATGTTTATCTACCAAGTTGATCTTAAATATTGTATAATCAATCCATTATATTATCATTTTCAGTCCCCCACCCCTAATTTCTGGCTCCCATCTTATCTCGCAATTACTTATAACGTCACCAACTAACCTTCGGAAGAAACCCCCCCCCCCATCCGATTTTGTTTTATATCATAAGTTGCTTAAAACGTGATTAGTTAAAGTTCAGAATAAAATCACGCTTTCTCTTAACGGTTAATTTAAAAAAAAAATCTTCTGAACGCTATTAAAAGTTAAATTCTTCACTAGTTTGGAGACGGAATGCGTTGTTGTGATAAGTGATTTTCTCTATTAATTCGCACTTTTTATTTTAAGATTCAAATATTAATAACTACATTTTATTTCAGTATTTAATTTATGTATTTTTGTTGTATTAAATGCTAGCTTTAATTTTTTTTTTTTTTTTCTCGTCCATAAATGTTTATCTACCAAGTTGATCTTAAATATTGTATAATCAATCCATTATATTATCATTTTCAGTCCCCCACCCCTAATTTCTGGCTCCCATCTTATCTCGCAATTACTTATAACGTCACCAACTAACCTTCGGAAGAAACCCCCCCCCCATCCGATTTTGTTTTATATCATAAGTTGCTTAAAACGTGATTAGTTAAAGTTCAGAATAAAATCACGCTTTCTCTTAACGGTTAATTTAAAAAAAAAAAATCTTCTGAACGCTATTAAAAGTTAAATTCTTCACTAGTTTGGAGACGGAATGCGTTGTTGTGATAAGTGATTTTCTCTATTAATTCGCACTTTTTATTTTAAGATTCAAATATTAATAACTACATTTTATTTCAGTATTTAATTTATGTATTTTTGTTGTATTAAATGCTAGCTTTAATTTTTTTTTTTTTTTTTTTTTTTTTCTCGTCCATAAATGTTTATCTACCAAGTTGATCTTAAATATTGTATAATCAATCCATTATATTATCATTTTCAGTCCCCCACCCCTAATTTCTGGCTCCCATCTTATCTCGCAATTACTTATAACGTCACCAACTAACCTTCGGAAGAAACCCCCCCCCCCCATCCGATTTTGTTTTATATCATAAGTTGCTTAAAACGTGATTAGTTAAAGTTCAGAATAAAATCACGCTTTCTCTTAACGGTTAATTTAAAAAAAAAATCTTCTGAACGCTATTAAAAGTTAAATTCTTCACTAGTTTGGAGACGGAATGCGTTGTTGTGATAAGTGATTTTCTCTATTAATTCGCACTTTTTATTTTAAGATTCAAATATTAATAACTACATTTTATTTCAGTATTTAATTTATGTATTTTTGTTGTATTAAATGCTAGCTTTAATTTTTTTTTTTTTTTCTCGTCCATAAATGTTTATCTACCAAGTTGATCTTAAATATTGTATAATCAATCCATTATATTATCATTTTCAGTCCCCCACCCCTAATTTCTGGCTCCCATCTTATCTCGCAATTACTTATAACGTCACCAACTAACCTTCGGAAGAACCCCCCCCCCCATCCGATTTTGTTTTATATCATAAGTTGCTTAAAACGTGATTAGTTAAAGTTCAGAATAAAATCACGCTTTCTCTTAACGGTTAATTTAAAAAAAAAATCTTCTGAACGCTATTAAAAGTTAAATTCTTCACTAGTTTGGAGACGGAATGCGTTGTTGTGATAAGTGATTTTCTCTATTAATTCGCACTTTTTATTTTAAGATTCAAATATTAATAACTACATTTTATTTCAGTATTTAATTTATGTATTTCTGTTGTATTAAATGCTAGCTTTAATTTTTTTTTTTTTTTTTTTTTTTTTTTCTCGTCCATAAATGTTTATCTACCAAGTTGATCTTAAATATTGTATAATCAATCCATTATATTATCATTTTCAGTCCCCCACCCCTAATTTCTGGCTCCCATCTTATCTCGCAATTACTTATAACGTCACCAACTAACCTTCGGAAGAAACCCCCCCCCCATCCGATTTTGTTTTATATCATAAGTTGCTTAAAACGTGATTAGTTAAAGTTCAGAATAAAATCACGCTTTCTCTTAACGGTTAATTTAAAAAAAAAATCTTCTGAACGCTATTAAAAGTTAAATTCTTCACTAGTTTGGAGACGGAATGCGTTGTTGTGATAAGTGATTTTCTCTATTAATTCGCACTTTTTATTTTAAGATTCAAATATCAATAACTACATTTTATTTCAGTATTTAATTTATGTATTTCTGTTGTATTAAATGCTAGCTTTAATTTTTTTTTTTTTTTTTTTTTTTTTTTTTTTTTTTCTCGTCCATAAATGTTTATCTACCAAGTTGATCTTAAATATTGTATAATCAATCCATTATATTATCATTTTCAGTCCCCCACCCCTAATTTCTGGCTCCCATCTTATCTCGCAATTACTTATAACGTCACCAACTAACCTTCGGAAGAAACCCCCCCCCCATCCGATTTTGTTTTATATCATAAGTTGCTTAAAACGTGATTAGTTAAAGTTCAGAATAAAATCACGCTTTCTCTTAACGGTTAATTTAAAAAAAAAATCTTCTGAACGCTATTAAAAGTTAAATTCTTCACTAGTTTGGAGACGGAATGCGTTGTTGTGATAAGTGATTTTCTCTATTAATTCGCACTTTTTATTTTAAGATTCAAATATTAATAACTACATTTTATTTCAGTATTTAATTTATGTATTTTTGTTGTATTAAATGCTAGCTTTAATTTTTTTTTTTTTTTTTTTTTTTTTCTCGTCCATAAATGTTTATCTACCAAGTTGATCTTAAATATTGTATAATCAATCCATTATATTATCATTTTCAGTCCCCCACCCCTAATTTCTGGCTCCCATCTTATCTCGCAATTACTTATAACGTCACCAACTAACCTTCGGAAGAAACCCCCCCCCCCATCCGATTTTGTTTTATATCATAAGTTGCTTAAAACGTGATTAGTTAAAGTTCAGAATAAAATCACGCTTTCTCTTAACGGTTAATTTAAAAAAAAAATCTTCTGAACGCTATTAAAAGTTAAATTCTTCACTAGTTTGGAGACGGAATGCGTTGTTGTGATAAGTGATTTTCTCTATTAATTCGCACTTTTTATTTTAAGATTCAAATATTAATAACTACATTTTATTTCAGTATTTAATTTATGTATTTCTGTTGTATTAAATGCTAGCTTTAATTTTTTTTTTTTTTTTTTTTTTTTTTTCTCGTCCATAAATGTTTATCTACCAAGTTGATCTTAAATATTGTATAATCAATCCATTATATTATCATTTTCAGTCCCCCACCCCTAATTTCTGGCTCCCATCTTATCTCGCAATTACTTATAACGTCACCAACTAACCTTCGGAAGAAACCCCCCCCCCCCATCCGATTTTGTTTTATATCATAAGTTGCTTAAAACGTGATTAGTTAAAGTTCAGAATAAAATCACGCTTTCTCTTAACGGTTAATTTTAAAAAAAAATCTTCTGAACGCTATTAAAAGTTAAATTCTTCACTAGTTTGGAGACGGAATGCGTTGTTGTGATAAGTGATTTTCTCTATTAATTCGCACTTTTTATTTTAAGATTCAAATATTAATAACTACATTTTATTTCAGTATTTAATTTATGTATTTCTGTTGTATTAAATGCTAGCTTTAATTTTTTTTTTTTTTTTTTTTTTTTTTTTTTTTTTTCTCGTCCATAAATGTTTATCTACCAAGTTGATCTTAAATATTGTATAATCAATCCATTATATTATCATTTTCAGTCCCCCACCCCTAATTTCTGGCTCCCATCTTATCTCGCAATTACTTATAACGTCACCAACTAACCTTCGGAAGAAACCCCCCCCCATCCGATTTTGTTTTATATCATAAGTTGCTTAAAACGTGATTAGTTAAAGTTCAGAATAAAATCACGCTTTCTCTTAACGGTTAATTTAAAAAAAAAATCTTCTGAACGCTATTAAAAGTTAAATTCTTCACTAGTTTGGAGACGGAATGCGTTGTTGTGATAAGTGATTTTCTCTATTAATTCGCACTTTTTATTTTAAGATTCAAATATTAATAACTACATTTTATTTCAGTATTTAATTTATGTATTTCTGTTGTATTAAATGCTAGCTTTAATTTTTTTTTTTTTTTTTTTTTTTTCTCGTCCATAAATGTTTATTTATCTACCGAGTTGATTGCAAAAATAGATTACCTAATTGTACTCATTTTTAGTTCGTGGGAGGGGAATCTATCACCATACTTTCCCTTAAACAGGTCCGTTGGACTTTTATTAAGTACAATACTTAATAGTTATTTTATTTTTTATTTTTTTTAATGGAGAGTAGAAAACGCATTGTGGATGCGTTATCGGCAGCTCCTGTTACTCTCGCTTCTTCTTATTTGTCCCTCAGTCCTCATTTTTAAATGAGTGATTTTTCTGACAAAGGGAGAAGAAAAAGCTGTTTTCTAGGTTGGCAGTATTTTTGCGCGAACAGTTGGCAGAGTTGGTGGAAATTTTCTGTTTCTATGTCTATCCTTGTAGCCATGTCACTAGTAAGGGTGCTGGAGGTAAACGTTTTGTCTGGGCTGACGTTATCCGCCTGATAGTCAGGGACCCGAACCTTGGATTAACCACTAAGGAGGCTGTCCTATCAGCAGGTGCAAAGTACTGGGGCTGCTGTATTGCCATTTGGTGAATGGAATCTGGACCATGCAGTAGCTTCTGGTGGGGCCTCTCGATGCCATACTAGTGGGTAATTGTTACGGCTTTACCTTATCATGTGGTACAAAAAAAAAAAAAAAAAAAATTCTTCGTTTCTTTTTCTCTCTTAGTTTCCCCTCTCTGTCCTGCTCTAAGTAAATCTGTCGACCTAGTCCACAAATTCCAAAATTTCATCATGACAAGTTTCAAGAAAAAATACACGATTAAACCCGGTTCTCCAACTTCCAACGTAGACCCCTACTACCATGTCTCCTTCTCCAACATCAGGGGTCTACGTTCTAACCTTCCAGAGGTTGAAACCCAATTACAGGAGACTAAACCAGACCTTTTATTTTTAAGTGAAACTGGCATTGGACAGGCTATTTCCCTTGATGAGTTTGCAATTACAGGATACTCTAACTTAACTTCTAAATCTGACCCCCAAGATCGCCATGGGCATGGAATATGTGCCTATATTAAAGATAGCTTTCCATGTGGGAGGGACATCTCCAGGGAAGATCCTAACTTACCTTATATGTGCTTCCGGGTTGCTTTAGCTCACACTACTGCATTTATATTTACTCTCTATCGCCCCCACAACAGCGGAGTTACTATCTTTCAAAGCATATCTGAGAAAATTGACCAAGTCCTTTCTACTTATCCTTCAGCTAACATTCACGTATGTGGAGACTTCAATGTTCACAACGTCGAATGGTTGACCCACTCAAACAAGACCGATGATGAGGGGAGGTTCTGTCATGATTTCTCCATTGCCTATGACCTCACTCAGATTGTTCAGGAACCTACCCGTGTGCCCGATAATGACGGCCAGTATGCGAGCCTACTAGACCTTTTTCTCACAACTTGCCCTGAACTATGTTCAGTTTCTGTTCTGTCGCCTCTTGGATCTTCCGACCACTCTGTTGTATCAATTAAGATAAAAATGAAATGTAATAAGTCCCCAGACGTACCTCTTCATCGTACAGTATATCGATACACTAAGGCTGACTGGGATAGCTTCCGTACATTTATATCTGATCTACCTCTGCATTCCATGTTTAAAAAGGATGTGTCCTCTATAGTATTAGACCTAACTGAATGGTTAATTGTAGGTATTGACCATTTCATACCCTCTAAAAAATTTCAGCAAAAACCTAACAGCCAGCCATGGTTCTCTCCAGAATGTGCTGCTGCCATTGCGCACAGAAATCACTTTTTCCACTGCTTCAAACGTAATAGATGTATGGAAACTAAAGCCGTTTTCAGGACTGCCAGCAACCATTGTAAGAAAGTAATAAGGAACGCAAGAGAGTTGTATGCTCAATCTGTTAAGTCCAAAGTAGCTGAGCAGCGGCTTGGTTCCCACCAGTTTTGGCAAATAGCAAACAGAATCCTGAACAGAAGCGTGTGCTCCATCCCAACTATTATCAATGGATCTGAGGTAATCTCGTCAGCATCAGACAAAGCCAAACTCTTTGTCAAGAACTTTGCAGCTAATTCTACCCTTTGCGACCAAGACCGCCAACCCCCAATATTTCCTCTTGTATCAGAAAACACGCTATGTGATATACGTATATCTGTACGTGATGTTGCCAAGCTAATCAAAAACCTTGATTCCAGTAAAGCAACTGGCCCTGATGGTATTCCAATTATAGTACTCAAAAAACTTCAACCTGAACTAGCGCCCATACTTACAAAACTGTTTAAACGTTGTCTTAAGGAGAATAGTTTCCCATCTCCCTGGAAAATCTCATCAGTATGCCCTGTATTTAAGAATTCAGGTGATCGCTCATCCCCCTCTCAGTACAGGCCAATAAGTCTCCTGTGCGTCATGAGTAAGTTGCTAGAATCTGTATTAAATACAGAAGTAATCAAACATCTCAACAAAAATAACCTTCTTAGTGACACTCAATATGGTTTCCGTTCTGCTAGATCCACAGCAGATGTCCTTACAGTTATATCGCATAGGATTAGCAAATCTCTCGACGGTGGCAATCTTTCTAGGGCAATTGCTCTTGACATATCTAAAGCCTTTGATAGGGTATGGCATAAAGGTTTACTTCATAAGATCGCTAGCTATGGTATAGCTGGAAAAGTCTTCTCAATTATTAAATCATTTCTTTCTGATAGATTCATAAGAGTAGTAGTTGAGGGGCAAAAATCAGAAGCTCACAATATTAATGCCGGTGTCCCTCAGGGATCCATCCTGGGCCCAACTCTTTTCCTGATCTACATTAATGATCTTCCAAATCATATCCTTACATCATTTGTAGACATTTATGCTGACGACACTACCATTTATGGTACCACATCTAAGACAGTAAACGACCAAGTTCTCTCCAATTCTCTCTCCTCTGATCTTGAGCACGTAGTACAATGGGGAAAGGAGTGGCTGGTTACTTTTAATGCATCTAAAACCAAGCTTCTCTCTTTACATCATCAACATTCTAATCCACATTTGTCATCAATTGAAATGAATGGCTCTCGTCTTCAGGAGGCCTCAAGTTTTGACAAGCTTCTGGGCTTGACCATTACTCCTGATCTTAAATGGAACACGTATATCAAATCTGTTGCCAAGGCCGCTGGAAAAATGGTGGGATCTTTCTATCGATCCAGTAGATATCTCACTGCTGATGCTATTCTCTATCTATATAAGAGCCAGGTACGTCCAAGGATGGAATACTGTTGCCACATCTGGGCAGGAGCTGCTAGAAAGAACTTGTCCTGCCTTGATAGAGTTCAAAATAGACTTCGTAGCCTCGTAGGAGATGTCCTTTTCTCCTCCTTGCAACCTCTATCTCACAGAAGAGATGTTGCGAGTTTGTCTCTGATGTATCGTTATTTTCATGGAAAGTGTTCAACTGAGCTTCAATCTATGGTCCCCCCTCGCCAAACTTTCACAAGAAACACTCGTCTAGCTGTAAACACTATCAATAATTTCCCCCACTCTTTATCTGTGCCTAAACCTAAACGTAGATTCCATGAACAAAGCTTCTTTCTTAGAACTGCACGCCTGTGGAATTGTCTTCCGTTTTCCTGCTTTCCGGCTGACTACAATATGGTTTTGTTCAAGTTTAAAGTAAATAAGTTCTTGATGAGCCGTTCCATATAAGTTATTAAATTTACCAAATTTTCATTACTAATGATTACTATATTGACCAACTTCTACTGTACACTCTTTAACCCTTATCCTTGAGTGGCCTCTGGGCCTTGATAATGTGGTGATGCCTTTGTAAAAAAAAAAAAAAAAAAAAAAAAAAAAAAAGTAGAACCAACAGATTATAGATCGGCTAATAACTAGAAAAAAGCAATGGAGTTAGCGATTATTTCCGCATATATACACATTTCAAATGTTAAGATTACTAGCGTATAGTAACTCGATATGGTTCTTCAACAACAACAAGATAAAACAATATTTATTTATTTATTAATCTTTCATCGCATTATTTTCAGTTCACTTAACTATGATTTTACATATATATATCAAAGAGAGAGATTCATGTCCACTTTTATACAGTTCTTTCCCGATATTTAAAAACATTTTTAAGATAAATTCTTGACAATCGAAAGGGAGGGTTTAAATGTTCAAGGGAATGAACTCAAGATATTTATCCTAGAGTTATTTCCCCTGAAAATTTCAGTCAAAATTAAAGTTGCTTTTATTTTTTACTAAACGCAATTACACTTACTAAAGAAATACATATAAAACCTTATTAAGTTATATCTAGTATTATACAGCGTTCCAGTGTTTAGACATGGAAACTGGAATGTAGTATGGAGATAGGAAGCATACAAATGCGATAGAAAAGGAATAATCAAAAAGTTTTAAAAATTACATTTACATAAAGCAAAAGTATATTAAAATTGGAATGCAATATTGAAAGATATTAAAAAAGGAGTGAAGAAATTAACAAAAAGAATAACAGATTAGAGTTAACAGGGAAACATTGGAAAAATCATTGTTTTTAATTCCTTTTTAGGGTTTTTTATATAAGTCGTTTTCTTTTGTTTTTTGGGGTTTTTTTAATACAAAATTTACTTACTGCTACAGTATGCTGGCAGAAAACTGAAAATGTGTGAAATGAAATGATTAAAAGGTCAAATGATTAAAAAACGCACTTAATTTTAGCTGCAAGCCAGTTTCTACATATGTTGTTTGTTTCCCAAGATGTTTGGGAAAACCAGCTCCCCATATAAAGGTGAGTGTCGTAATGAATAGCAATTGTCTGATATAACGAATTTTGGTCGCATTGATCAAACTTCGTTGTTTTCTGGACGTCCCGAGCACAAGTGCCAGAGAGGCGAATTTTGCTACAGTTCAGTTTCGCTTATATACAACAAAGAAACATGCGGAGAGTAAACATATCGCAAAAATAGTGTGTAAATGTCGCCCAAATAAAAGATACATACCACCCCTTTTTGTAAATCAGACATATTATAATCTAGGTAGCATATAAGAGTTTCTAAGAAAGAGTTACCGCCTCAAGCGTCCCCCCCCCTCCAAAAGCCTTTGCCAGACATACACAAAAAATGCACACCCTAACACACATTTTGGCTTTTATATACTAGCAAGAGTATCCGGCATTGCCCGGGAGTTTGGAACCTGAAGCCCTGAGGCAAAGTTGGAAAAAAAACATTAACCGCTCGGCCAGCAAGAAAGAGTAAGTGAAAGATGTTTGAATTTATTTAAGTAGAATTGACAGGTGCCCGTTTAATGGGGTCAAATAGAAGTCGCGGAGTTAAGATTTACAACACCGTAAGCAATGGCTATTCAGTAGTTAACATTTTCTGCAGGTCAGTTTTTAATGAGGTGAAAACCCAACTTTGCAGCTCCCCCGTTTATTAGGGGAGTGTTGTCCAAATGAAAGCAATCGTCTGATATGACAGTGAAAAGCCAACATTGACCAAACATTTACATCGCTTTCTGGAAACCAACTGGCCAATTCGAATCCAGTTTCGCTTTTTTTTATACCGAATAGCTAAAGAAACACGCAGTGATCTAAAAATCTGGAAAAAATAGCGTTTAAAAGTCGGACAAATTAAATACACGCACGACCCCTGTTGTTAAGTCATACATATTATCATCTAGACAGCATATAAAAGTTTTAAGAAGGAGTGAGCCGACCTAGAAGTCGCAGGAAAAAAGCCTTTGGCGGACGGACACACACACACACTTTCACTTTTATATATATACTAGCTGTACCCTGCCACGCGTTGCTGTGGCTCAAATTGGCGCAATGGAAAAAGTTCCAAAATGAGAAAAAGCATGTTTCTTATAGGTTTAATTTTCCATTTTGCATGGGTACACAGTTTTTGTTGTTCCATTTTCTTAGCTGATATAGAGATTTTCCGGTTTGGGGACTCTTGAATACGTAATATAAATTGTCCATGTGAAAAAACAGTCAGTGTGTAACTGTAAGGCCCACAATTGTAAAGATTGTTCCCTGTGCTTTGTTGATGGTTATTGCAAATGACAATAAAATTGGAAAGTTCAATTTCCTAATGTGTAATGATGTATCCGGTGGAATCATAAGAATGCATGGAATGAAGATATATTCATCTGTGAAAAGTCCTGTTAAGATTGTTGTTTCTATGATATTGTTTGTTAATTTTTTTTTTACTGCAAGCTATGTGCCATTGCAAAGCTTGAATTGGTTTATATTTAACAACATGATAATTAGTACACCAAATTTCAGTTGCAATACATGCGGTGGCATCCCTGGCAAATATAGCTGTTGGATAATTAACCATTTTATCTGCTTTCACAACAGTGTCGATGGATTTGTATTTGACTACCTCACTTGGAATTTTACATTGAATAATAGCGTTAAGTTCATGGGCATATTTGTATTGACCTGCAAGAATAGCTCATTCACTCAGTCAAATTGAATTCTTATAATTTGAATATCTGCAAAAACCTTTTAAACTAACTATTCTTTTGATGAAATAAAATTACAGAAATTACAGAAGTTAAAAGTCAAAGAATTTTGCCCTTAACTCTGATCAGCTGGCACTTTTTTGTACCCAATTTCCCACAAGTGATGCAAAAGTTTTTGTGCGGATCGAACAGTCGGCAACTGGACATGCATATTTTGAGTTAAGTTTAATGCCTTCACATGGAACAAAAAAGTAGAGTATTTGAGGCAAGCATTTATTTCATCTGCTGGTGTTGATTGAAGAATAACAGGTAACATTTGTCTGAAATCTCCTGCAAGCAATATTACTGCATTCCCAAATGGTCTGACATTGCCACGCAAATCTTGCAAGGATCGACCAAGAGCCTCAAGTGATTTTTGCGTACCATTGTGCATTCATCCTAAAAAATAAGTTTGCATTTCTGCAATATTTTTCCCCATATTGGGTGTTTTGGAGATGTCGAACATGAGATTTTTGAAAAATTGAATGTTTTAAAGTAGAATAAATAATTCTTCTACTTGGCAGCAAGGTCGCAGGTATTCCTCATGCAGCAAGGGCTAAGGCTATGTCATTTTGTTACCAATGGCTGCCAAAATCAATTTAATTAGAAAGGTTTTACCAGTTACTTCTGGTGCTGTTCAAGGTAGCAGTAATTTCCAAATAACTTCTATTCTCACAGTCAGTAAATTAGGTGACTAAAATAGGATTTATCCATGTTTTGACAATGCCTTATTCACTGTAATTAATTTAGGAGACTAAAATAGGATAAGAGATTAGAGATGGACAGATAGAGAGGAAGATATATAGATAGAAAAGAGAAAGTGAGAGGAAAATAGAGAAAGAGAAGGAGATAGAGGGATAAAGGGATTGATAGATAAACAGAGAGAGGGGGAGAGTTAGAAACAGAGAGGGATGAGACAGAGGAAAGGAGAGAGATAGAGGGAATTAGAGAGAGAAAGGGGCTCAAAGAGAGATGGAGAGGGTGGTATAGAGAGAAAGATAGATTGAGAGAGGGAAAGGGAGAGAGAGGATAGAGAGAGATATTAAGAGAGGAAGAGAGAAACAGAAGGTGAACTACACTTCACCGTTTGTTTCCTCGTTCAGTAGAGAAGAAATCTTTCGAGACTGAGGCAATTTTAATGTTTTGTTATTATCCAGAGTACCCCTTTTTTTTGGGGGGGGGGGGGCTAGACTTTCCTCACATTAGAAACCGACCGGGTTATCTGTACTTTCACTTAACAAATTAATAAAAGAAAAACATATTGTAAAATTTGAATTTAACATGAAAATACTATTTTAAAAAATAGCACGATAACATAAGTGCCACTTTAGGTACTCCTTGGACATTGAGTTCCATGGCGACCAGCATAATTATTTAATGGTCGCTCCCTTAGCCCCCCCCCTACTCAAGGCTAATGCATGCGCACGTAACATTTTTTTTATTTACTGATGTTGGCTTAGTAACTAAACGATTTATTGATAATTTCGTAACCCTTAAATGCATGCTGGAAGATTTAAATTGGTTCATTATTGTTGTAATGAAAAAAAAAAGTTTCATTCAACACAAAACCAAAAACACATATTAATGATAAATGATTTATTATTGTATTCATTGAAATTTACTAATTTTTAAATAAAAAAGTAAAAAAAAAAAGTTAATAAAAAAATAGTTGCTTATGTGCGCATAAAAAACTTTCTTTTTTTTTAGATTAGGTCCACCTTGGAATCACCCCCCCCCCTCCCAACCAGCTTCCGGAATAAACACCACTTTTGCAAAATTTAACTGATATTTGTTGTCAGCATACCCACCCGAAAATACTATTAAAAAAAAAAAGGAGGGGTTCAGTGCCGTGGCAGAGAAGTAGATTTATTTATCAATAAAAGCTGCGGAGAAGTAAATTTATTTATCAATAAAAGTCGTCATTTAAAAAAGAAAATTGTGGAGGTGGACCTAAATGTAAATATTTACCCAAAAAATTATCCCGAAGTTTATTGCAAAAACGTTTTGTTTTCGCACTATTCAACAAATTGTTCATCCGCGCATGTAAATTAAAAAATATTTGTAAAAGTGAGAAGTTATGATTTAGTTTTTTTTTTAATTTATTTATTCATTTATTTTTTTTTTTACATTAGGTCCACCTCCACAAATGTTAAGAACGGCTTTCAGAATAAACACCCTCAACCTCTCCATGTTAACAATGGATTTCGGAATAAACACCATGGGGGGGGGGGGGGGGATATTTAAAAAAAAAGTCGATAAAAGTCGTCATTTAAAAAGAAATTTAAAATCAAATGTTTGTAAAAGTGAGAAATTATCAATAAATGTTTAGTAACATTTTTTGGTGCTAATGCAGAGAGTGATCCGCGCTATTTTTTAAATCGTGTTTTTTTTTTTATTCCAACCAATCTTATATCGAAAAACAAAAAAATTCAAAAAGCAAGCGACAAACTTTTTTGGGGGCCTTATATAATAAAGAAAAAATGTGTAAATTAAAAAATTTGGAAGATAAACAAATGAATTATGTTTTTTTTTTGTTTTTTTTTTACTTACTAAACAGAAAATGAAATCTTTCGTCAATTCGTGGCTGTGAAATGAATCGAACCGGAAGTTCAGTTTTATCAACAGAACAGATTCGCACCACGGTTAAAAAAATATATTTATTTTATTTAATATTTTAATAATTCGCAAGGTAAATTTATTTTAATAACAAAAACATGCCTCGACTCTAAAGATGGGTTGTCTGAAAATTTCAAATAAATTGGTAGCGTAGAAATATGGTTTTATTCATTTGGAACGAACCAAATTTACATTTTTATATATATAGATAGAGAGAGAGATGTATAAAAATCCTCCACAGAAGATAAGAGAAGTGGCAATAAAATCAAAATAATATGGTGTTATGAGCATAATGAAAAAGTACAGAGTAGTGATTCTCATTCAATCCCCGGGCAATGTCGGTACACTGGCTAGAAATAAATAAAATTTTACAACTGAGTAAGAGAACTCTGATATACAAATATATTGTTTTATTTAGACAAGGAAGTAGGTAATATTTAAAGAAAATAAAACAAAAAAAAACATGTTTACCTGAGATTCCGGTTCACAGTGATCGAGGCATCGATGTGTCGTGTTGATGTCCCCAAGGATGATAACATGACTAGTATAAAACAACATAAAAAAATTGTTACAATTAAAAACAAAATATATAAGAAAAAAAAAAAGATCTATAAATCATCATCACCATCATCATCATAATTGGTTTAATATTAGTTTTGCATACTGGCATGTGTTGGGTGGCTTTTAGGAATTTCATTTCCAAACAAACCTATTCCAGACAAGGTCTTTATTTATCCATCTTTCTCTTAAATCCATCCTTATCACTTCCTCTTGTATGACATGCTTCTTGTTTCACTATAAATAGTCAGTATGTACGTCTATATTGCCCTCATATATTCATCATCCTGGCATGCATTGGGCAGTTTCAAGAAATTGATTCTAAATCAATCTATCTTTGACTAGGTCTTTATTTATTCCCTTTTCTCTAAGGTTCATCTTTATCACTTCCTCCTATGTTTTCCTTGGACTTTCCCTGCCAGTTGACCCTATGACCTAAACTGTTCTATATCGAGAATAAAAAAATTCAATAACTCTCTTTCAATGTGACCATACTATCAAAGTCTCCTGTTTTGCATACATTTCCATATACTGTCCAGGTTTAATCTTTCTCTGAGGTCATCTGATCTAAGCCTGCCTCTGACTCACATTGCACATCCATCATGTAACAATCTCACAAGACCTTCAACACAATGTTTCATATTCAAACTGCTCAGCCCAAAGTTTGAGCAATTTCTTCAAAAGAAAGTTTCAAAATACATTTAAGTTAAGATAAATCATTCCAGAAAAAAAAAAGCATCGAATTATTAGAAAAACATTGCAATCACATTAGAACGAGACTATCTTGATGAATCAAGTCTAATGCAAGATTTATTGAGTGATTATTGTTTTATTAATTAGATTTATTGAGTGATTATTGTTTTTATTAATTTGATTTATTGAGTGATTATTGTTTTATTAGCTAGATGCAAGATTTATTGAGTGATTATTGTTTTATTAATTGGATGCAAGATTTATTGAGTGAATATGTTTTATTAATTAGATGCAAGATTTATTGAGTTATTATTTTTTATTAATTAGATGCAAGATTTATTGAGTGATTATGTTTTATTAATTAGATGCAAAATTTATTGAGTGATTATGTTTTATTAATTAGATGCAACATTTATTGAGTGATTATGTTTTATTAATTAGATGCAAGATTTATTGAGTGATTATGTTTTATTAATTAGATGCAAGATTTATTGAGTGGTTATGTTTTATTAATTAGATGCAAGATTTATTGAGTGATTATATTTTATTAATTAGATGCAAAATTTATTGAGTGATTATGTTTTATTAATTAGATGCAAAATTTATTGAGTGATTATGTTTTATTAATTAGATGCAAAATTTATTGAGTGATTATGTTTTATTAATTAGATGCAAAATTTATTGAGTGATTATGTTTTATTAATTAGATGCAAGATTTATTGAGTGGTTATGTTTTATTTATTAGATGCAAGATTTATTGAGTGATTATGTTTTATTAATTAGATGCAAGATTTATTGAGTGGTTATGTTTTATTAATTAGATGCAAGATTTATTGAGTGATTATATTTTATTAATTAGATGCAAAATTTATTGAGTGATTATGTTTTATTAATTAGATGCATGATTTATTGAGTGATTATGTTTTATTAATTAGATGCAAAATTTATTGAGTGATTATGTTTTATTAATTAGATGCAAAATTTATTGAGTGATTATGTTTTATTAATTAGATGCAAAATTTATTGAGTGATTATGTTTTATTAATTAGATGCAAAATTTATTGAGTGATTATGTTTTATTAATTAGATGCAAAATTTATTGAGTGATTATGTTTTATTTATTAGATGCAAGATTTATTGAGTAATTATGTTTCTAAAGTTTTGAGATGAGAATTTGGATTATTCAGATTACAGTTTTCATCTCAAGTTTTATTTGCACAACATTTCGCTTGATGGAATCTGCGACATTCTTCAGATGTATCTTGTTAAACTCAGGAATTTTTTTTGCTGAACTCTGCATATAATTTCAAACAAAACTTTTTATTTAATCCATGGGAGAAGCATGCATTCCACATGGCATAATGGATAAAGTACTAGATAAAATTTAGTTGCAAGTGACACTCTTTTAGAGTTTAAAGGTTCAATCCTTGAATTAAAAATATGTATAGGGCGATATTCAGAATACAACTGCTAATTACTTAAACCAGTCATAACCGATGGAATGAGAGCAAGCTACTCCCATGGATTAAATAATGGGTCCTGTTTGAAATTCCGTGCAGATCCCTAAGTTCAACACAATACATCTGAAGAATATTCAAGGTTACATTGGTCGAAACGTTGTGTGAATAATACTCAAGATGAGAATAATAATCAAAATTATAGAGTGATATGTTAGAATTTAATAACTGAAAATTATATAAATGAAAAAATAGTAATATGCAGTTCAGGACTGGGATCCTCATTCATTCCTGGGCAACACTGGGGCTGCTCAATAACACATTTCTATTTGATAGCATATTTACAACCAAAAATTCACTTACCTCCCTTCTTTTTTTAATGCTTCTGCTCGTACTTGTAGGAGGGCAAAAAACCTCAGTTTGTACTGATGCCGATCTTCATTTTCTGCATCATACCTCGGACAGTAGACGTTGATGATAGCCACGTGGCAGCACGTGGAATCTTTTAGTCTGTACACAGGGAAACAAACAAACACTAGGAATCAATATTCAAAATATTGCAAAATACTACACAGTAGTTGTCAATTCTGCTTCGATAGTCATTATTTCTAACTAAAGATGTATTTTAAAACAAAAGACATTTAACTTGATTTGAGTTATAAGTTCCCTGTTTTATTATAGTTAAATTAGGAAAAATTTATTACATTCAGAAAAAAAGTTTTAGCTAACATTGTTAAAGTTTCATTTTTATGTTCTTGTACGTTAACAAGTTTTCCATTATTAAATCCCATTGTTTAATTTATTATAAGAGAAATTGTTTTATTGTTCAAGTACTCTTGTATTTATTATACACTAGCAGGGTGACTCAACGTTGTACAGGATTGAATAATGATAAACGAATGTTTCACACTCCTATATTTTTATTGTCATCGAAATTGGTGAAATCTACTTTTTTTCAATCAAATCGATTGATTGCCTGCTCTAGTTGGGGACCCCTTGTGGTGCACTGTGATAAAGCTCACATGCCTCCCACAGTGACTTAGTTCACAATACATTGTAGTCTACATTACACTGTAAAGGACCTACTGTTAATTTTATAAAATTATTTTTATATATATATATATAATGGCTTCAATTAGAGTTTCAAATGCAAAAGTCAAGTCTCATACTTAAAGCAGAAACATTCATTTTGAACACACTCCTGTTATATCAAAGAAGCTACTGTTGATTTTATATGTCGAGCCTTTTGGCTTATGTTGTAATAAAACTTCTCAAATGCATTTGTGATGTTAGGCTGTATAAGTTGTTAACTTTGGTCAAAATCGCCTGTTCCTTCTTTCATCGGATTATTTCAGTTATTGATACTTATTGAAGACATTCCAATACAGCACCTATTTAAAACACTGCCAGGCACATAAAGTACCTTCATGTGAAATTTCATAAAAACTGACCCAGCCGTTTTCGAGTCCATAGGGAATGAACTCACACACAGACACAAAGTTTCTTTTATATAAAGTAGAGATTTTCAACATCCCAATTTAAAATCAGTTTCAAGCATATTATTTAATAATTATCATTTGATAATTATTATTTCATAATTAAAATGCATAATTATTATTTCATAATTAAAATGCATAAAAGTTAAAATGCTTATACTTTTATGCTTATCTGATCAGTCAAACTTTATAAAAAAAATGTGAAGACTAAGAAACGTTTCTGAATTTTGGAGATTGAAGTAGGAAAAGCTAGTCTTAGCAGCTCCTCCCCAGATGTGGCAACAACAAGATATGTGTGAATAACAACAAAAGGCAAAACAAAAACAAAGGAATAAATTACAAAAAAAAAAAATTTGTGTTTATTTATTTATTTTTTTTTGTCTTTTTTGATACATCCCGTCTTCACAGCATTTCATTTTATGATGTAGTGTGTATTCTATCCTCATAGAAGATACATGTTAGATTGGTTACCTGATTTCATGTTGCGTAATAACAGCTCTCCCCTCGCAATCCAAGGAGACCAACTCATCACTGGAAAAATCACTAAGATTTCCATAGCAACCAACAAGATCTTTAGCATCCTTCTTGGAATAAATCTCTGTTAAGCCTTCTTCTGCTTTCACAGGTGTACAGCTATTTCGGCAGTAAGTTGCAACACCTAAGATGGTAGAAGAAGAAAAAAAAAAAAAAAAAAAAAAAAATGATAAAATAATCACTGAGTACAGTGCTCAGGAGGTATCCTACAACGCATCAAAAGTGCATGCAGAGGATAATGTACAATTGTTAGGGAAATAAACAGTTATGGAATATAAGTGTGTAAATGTGTATCGAGGCAGGCATGAGATGTACTTTTGACGAACTTTGAGAAACATGAAAGGTTTTAAAGAATGCACTATTTCG
Source organism: Euprymna scolopes (assembly GCF_053919585.1). Classification (NCBI taxonomy): domain Eukaryota; kingdom Metazoa; phylum Mollusca; class Cephalopoda; order Sepiida; family Sepiolidae; genus Euprymna; species Euprymna scolopes. The sequence goes on along the minus strand of NC_136483.1, from coordinate 111,795,507 downwards.
ATATTCAAACGATTGATGCAGGAAATTCCGTCTGTGCTTTAGCAATTCTGAGCATTAAAAAAATGTTTCCAAAAAGTCATGGCAGGTGCGTGTTTCTGACTTTGAAAGCATGTGTACATGTGGAAATACAAGATATACTCAGAGTCATTGTTGATAAGATGTTTAATACATTTGCGCATGTTTACGAAGTCAGAACTTGAATGAATCCAAGCCCAGGAAGTCATACAAGCAACTTAATTTGGGTTTCCTAGCAACACAAATATGCAATATATATATATATATATATATATATATATATATATATATATATTGATCAACACTGCTGCTGAAGTAATATACTGTTTTGTTTTTAAATCCCCGAAACAGTGTTTCATGGTAAACAACTGATGATCCCTTGAAAAATAAAAAAATTGGTATTATAGTAAATTCGAGAGAGTTGATGCAGTGATTGCAGGTGATTAAATGACTTACTGACTAAGTGTTTTTTTTTAACGAATGATAAAAAGTAATTTTTTGTGTAGTTTCAAATGTTAAAAAACTTCAAAGACTATATATATATATATATATATATATATATATATATATATATATATATATATATATATATATATAGTCTAAAGAAGTTTGGAGTAAAAAAATGTAAAAATAAAGAATATAGTTTAAATTCCCAGAAAAAAAAAAAATCTAAATTTAACCTATTGTAGACTTAGCACATATATAATCCAACTTCTAAAAAGTTCATAATTACAAAAGAGAATTCAACTATATAAGGATGAAAAAAAAAGAAAAAGAAAAAAAGAAAGCCTTAACTAAAATTGTTAAATATGAATAGACTTAGCACTTGCATAAGCCGATTTCTCAAATATATATATACTAGCATGGGTGCCCGGCGTTGCCCGGGTGTTTGAAGGTGTATGCTGAGCAAAAAAAAAAACAAAAAAAAATCGGTCAATTTTTTTTAATTTTACCCTTTAATATTTATCGCTTTGGGGTCAAATCAAGTTATTAAGTTAGATCCATGTCCAAGGAACCTATATCTAAAGTTTCAAGTATTTAGACGCAAAATTGTCATAGGAGTTTGGTAGAGTTCTCAAAGGTCAAATTGTTGAACTTTGACCCCTTAACAGCCAAATTTCTGGCCGAAAACCGATCACATAGATTTTCCCAAATCTCAGTACCCTGTATATCAAATTTCGAGTCTGTAGACTAAAAATTGACAGAGTTATTGCGTAGGGAAATGTACACACACAGACAGACATGTTCACTTTTATAGATATATAGATTTGCTTATTTTGTTCTTTAGTTCTCACATTCCAGGAGTGATGTTTTTAACAAAAGGGAAAGGACTGATATTTTCTGAGTCTGACTCTATCCATCTAACACTTATTGTTGAATAGTTTTTAGATTTGAAGTGTTTTTTTAAGCTATTTACATCAAGGCCTTTTGGACAAGATCAAAGTGTAGTATCTGTTCTTCAGATGCTGCACTTCATTTTCTTGTTCTCTTTCGGTGGAGGAGAAATCCTTCACGACTGAGACAATTTTTATTTTTGTACCTTTTCTCCACGTTAAAAAACGACCCTGGTGTCTAACTCTGTCCCGTGGGGAGGCATAGTAAATAGGTACATCAAGTGATGTCATACCTTGTTTAGAGTGATATCTACATATCTATTAAAGTGAAATTGTGTGTCTGTGTGTGTACATTTCCCTAACAAACTACTCTGTCAATTTTCAGTCTACAGACTCGAGATTTGACAAAAGGGGTATTGAGATTTGGGGAAACCTTTTTAATTGGTTTTCAGACAGAAATTTAGCTGTCAAGGGGTCAAAGTTCAACGATTTAACCTTTGAAAACTACCAAACTCCTCCGCCAATTTTGGGTCTAAACATTTGAAATTTTAGATGTAGGTTACTGGGACATGGATCAAAATTTTTAATTTGATTTGAGCTCAAAACAATAAATGTTAAGGGGGTCAAAATTGGGGTCAAACTTTAAAAAAAATTTGACCTCTGCAGTCTCTAGCAAATTACTCAGCCAATTTTTTATCTAAACACTTGAAATTTTACATAAAGTGTATTCAGACATAGAGTAAGCTTTTTAATCAGTTTTTGGCCAAAAACTTGGCTGCCAGATGATCAAAGTACAAAAGATTTGACCTTTATGATCTCTAGCAAACTATTCAGCCAATTTTGGGTCTAAACCTTTGAAATTTTACATAAAAAGATATTTACACCTGGAGCAAGCTTTCTAATCAGCTTTTGGGCAAAAAATTTGGCTGCCAAGGGGTCAAAGTTGAAAGAGTTGACCTTTGCAGACTCTACTAAACTCCTCCACCAATTTTGGGTCTAAACACTTGAAATTTTATATGTAGGTTACCTGGACACGAGTCAAACTTTTTAACATTATATATATATATATATATATATATATATATATATATATGCATATAAAGTTATGAACAGTACATATGGCCTGAGCAAAACTGGGCTGAACCGCTAGTATATATATATAAAACTGTGTGCTATTTGTGGGGAAAACCCCCCAGCAAAGTGCTTATTTAATATAAGAGCATAATATTTTTTTAATTTTACAGAAGGTTAGAAAAATATTGGTACCGCCAGTTTCAAATCCAATATAGGGGGTCAGTTCATGAGTTCATGAGTTCTTCACCTCTGTTTTTTTATATATGTTCTTCCCAGCAACTAAAACTAAAAACATGCAGTCTCCATTTCCGGGAAGAACAGATAAAAAAAAAAAACAGAGGCTGAAGAAAGTTCAATATTTCTCCACCATAAACTGGTTCTCCTACATTGAATTTGAACCTTCTGTAAATTTTTAAAATAAATATATGTCATTGTATGAAATGAATAACAAAATCAAGTCACAGTTTTGCTTATTAAATTGATTGAGTTTTTTTTTAGAAGCATGATGTTAAATATATAGTTTTATTTCTTTAGTCTTGTCTGATTGCAAAATTAAAAAATTTTATCAACTCGTGTCAGCTTTTTCAATCAAACATGAAATTATGCAAATCAGTAGAGAAATGCTGTTATTTGAAAAAAAAAAAAAAACGTGCACGAATGATGTTGCAGTGTTTAAAGCTATAAGTGACTTTGTTTGTCTAAGGAAGAGTCTACTAATTTTTGGTCTACAGAGAAACTCGATAGAGTGCGGATTTAGTTCTGTAGAACAAATTTGATTTGGTCTTTAACCAATAAAAGTAGCTTTTAAGCAGTCAAATACTGCATAAGCAAAATATCAATAACATCAAAGATGTATTTAATGTAAAATAAGAAGAATTGTAGCCTAACGTACGCAAACAAAGAAACATGACTATAAATACGATTTGAAAAACAGCACATTAACATAAGTGCATACGAAAAGTTTTGATTATTAACATGTACAATAAATCTAATGAAAAATAAAAAGGATTATGTACTCAATGAAAAATAAAAAGCCTTTAAAACATGTCTGTTAGTGACGCCAAAGTTTAATGTTAATAAGTGTTTGTTTATTTAGTGGAATCAAATTCCGGAATTTGAGAATTTTCAGCGTTCAGCCAATCAGAATGGACGGATTTGGCTAGGGAGCTGTTATTACTTATGAATTAGTAAAGGAAAAACTTATCTTATGTCTCTATGTTTATGATCCAGTTACGATGGGTGAAACCACATTATCTGTAGAAAGTGTAGATTTCCTCCTGGTGTTGACTGATGACGGTAGGAGGACTAAATATCTAGAGGGAATAATAAGAACTCCTTCCTCTAAAGATGTTGCGATTGTGATGGTGTTGCTTCTAGGATACAATGTAGAATTTTATTATAACAATAGCATTTTATTATAAAAACTAAATGTATCTAAAATGGCGCTTTAAAGTTACATAAGATAGTGGCTAATAGTCTAGACATTAAATTTGTATGTGGCATCTGTTGTTGCAAACCTACAGTACTTTGGTCTAGAAGAGAATTTCTAGAATTATTTTACTATATAGGCGATATTACATACATGAAGAATTATTTTACTATATAGGCGATATTACATACATGAAGAAAAGGTGTTTGAATAAAATTCAACAAAATGTAAAAGATAAAATAGAAAAGGCGGGTATGCAATCAACACAATACAATCAAATTAACTCTTATTGTGAGATTTTGTCTGTCATTCAAAAGACTTTATCAGAACTGATTTTGTAAACCCTCCTGCAAGAACTGCATGCTGTCATCTTTCGTAACTAGGAAATATATGATTGAGGGTCATTTATGAATTTAGAAACTTCCTTCAGAAAAAGCTGGCTCAACATGCCTAGGATGAATACTGCTTAATTTCTGTTTGTTTTTTTAACAGTTTTTTTTTTTTTTTCACATGGCGTGTTGCACTTTGCTAATTTTTTTTCTCCAATAAATTTGAAAAATCCAGCAATAAAAAGTAACTTTCGTACATGTACAAACCTGAGTAACCGCTTTTCTTTCGGGAAAAGCTGAAGTACGCATTGTAACCTTCAACATCAGCTGTCATTTCATCAAGCATGTCACCTGAAAAATAACAAAAAATATTAAAAGGAAACTCTCCTTTGTTGTTTCAGATTAGATATAACTCTTCCATTTTAAATCTGGTCATTACAAATAAGTACCAATGATTCATAAAGCAACTAATTTTCCAGATGACATCACGGGATCATGAATAATATTTTGATCATTGACAACTGAAACATACTGATTGATCAAATGTTAACAGTTCTGTAAAGAGTTGTTAATAATAGTTTTTGGGTTTTTTTTTTTTAATCCAGACCCTCTTTTTTTTTCATATGAAAAATACTTTTATAAAGGGGGGGGGGCATCAACAACATTTAAATATTCATTTAAATATCATAAACTTCTTTATAAATAAAAAAAATAAAATAAAAATACGTTTCTGACTTTTTTAGATGAGGATTATTTGAATTCATCGGACTACGGTTCTCATCTTCAGAGTGATTTTCCGCAAGGACCCATGGTGCAGTGGTTAGAGTATTTGTAAAAATCAGTTATATTCTCCTGAAGGTTGAAGATTCCATCCTCAGTGTGGTCGACCAAAAAATACAATTGCAAATTACTTAGGATCTCTATCCAGTCATAGCTGACGGAACATGAGCACGCTACCCCCATGAAGTAAATAAAGGGTTCTGCTCAAAATTCCGTCCAAATTCCAGAGTTCGACAGAAACATTCCAGAGTTCAACAGAAAAATTCCAGAGTTCAACAGAAACATTCCAGAGTTCAACAGAAACATTCCAGAGTTCAACAGAAACATTCCAGAGTTCAACAAGATACACCTGAAGTTACATCTGACCGAAACGTGAAAATCACACTCAAGATGAGAACAGTAGTCTGATGAATCCAAATAATACGAAAAATACAACACGCACCACTAATCACGACCCAAAAGGCCACATGAGGATAAGGATTAATAAGTGTATGATAGTCACCGAGACAACAGTGTATTTAGAAATGGATCATTTATTTGAGTGCTGACCAAGAACTTGTTTATATTGGACTTGAAAACAATCACATTGTACTTAACTGGAAAGCAGTCCAGAAGAACAAAGTTTCACAGGCGGGCAGTTCTAGTTCTTGATGGTTGTTGTAGCTAGACAAGTCTTTTTTGTGAAAGTTTGACGGTGGGAACCATAGATAGAAGCTGAGATGAGTACTTGCTACGAAAATAACCATAGATAGAAGCTGAGATGAGTACTTGCTATGAAAATAACGATCCGTTTAAAAAAAACAAAAAAAACAAGTGAAGCATGCATGGTCCCCTGTGAGTGCACAGTGAACGAGGCATAAAAAAAATGACTAAGTTCAGCATTTGCTCCCCCATTTAGCCCCAAAAGTCCCCAGAGGACGTCAAATCCTAATGAAAATGAACAAACGGTGCAGTTTTAGGCCTTATGTAAATTTGAGTTCTACACCATGCAAAAAAAGAAATGCCTGTTCATAATTTGCACCCCCATTTAGCCCCAAAAGTCCCCAATATTTAAATTTGAGTTCAGCACCATGCAAAACTGCTAAATAGACATACACAGAAAATTTTGGACAAATATGGTAAAATAGTTCCAAAAATGGAGTGTTTTTATTAGTCCTAAAAGAGCCCCTGGGGCACACTTAAGAGTTATCACAAAGTATAGACAAAAAAAATTATATAGAAATCAGTTACAACTTTTAAAAAAGTTTTATAAAAATTCAAGGCATCATCTTTTTTTTTTAATAAGCACAAAAGTGTCAATTTTAGCCATTTTAACCCTAAAGGTACCCCTAGAGGAGCAACCAGAGTTTTCCCGGAAAATCCATTCTGTTACTTTTTTACTCATATCATGTTTAATGTTTGTGCAAAATTTCAAAAAGTTCCAAAGTGTAATTATTGAAAAAAGTGCAGACAGACGAATGGATGAACAGACAAGGGTGAATTTACAGGTCCAACTTCCTTTTGTTGGGAGACCAAAAAACAAATAGATTAATTTACAGAATTTTTGGAATATGAAATCTTCATTCCCTGATGAGTATGGACATCATAAAGATTCTTCTGCACTTTTTATTTATTTTTTTTTTAATTAAGTGTAATTTTAAATAAGCACACAAATGTCACTTTTCCACAAAAACATGTTTTGGGTCATTAGAAAATTAATTCTGTAAACCATGATACAAAGTCTACAACAAACTATGTTGAAAATAAAATAAATGAATAAACTGTTCGCGTGAAATGTAAGAATTTAGAAAAACAATAATAGCAAAAAAATATTCTTTTTTTAAAAAGGAACAATTTAGAAATAAACAGAATCTAACTTCGTAAATATGTCAAAAATAATCTAGAATGTAAATAGATCAAGTTTTCTCCATTTTCTTGTGTAAAAATCGCCAAATTTTATGCAAAATTGCCAATGTCACCATTTTGTGTGGATGGTAAAAGCTGCTAAAATTGAACAATGGAAGTAATTTTTTTTTTTTTTTTTGCTATTGTTTATTGTGTTAATTTTATTAATCAGAGGCCTCCGTACATTATTTGGAAAATAGGCATTAAAATCAAGTTGCACCTACTACAAATAAAAATCAAACCACAAAATATTTTAGGTTGGGGTTGAATTTGCTATTTTAAACCTGCCAATAGCCATTTTTATATTATATCAAAATATTTTTTTTTTAAATTGGATACCATTATTCAAAACTAGCTGGATGCCCGGCATTGCCTGGTCATGCAATATGCTTAACATGATATTTTATTTTATGCAGGTTGTGTATGTATCATTATAGAATACATCCTCTATTGAATATTATATATTACAAGGAATAATTTGCCCGATGAACTAGTTCAAAAAAAAAAAAACATTAAAAAATAATAATGATGATAATGTCGTTCATCACATTATGCCTGCGTTTGTTTACCATATCATGTCAGTTGATATTTAGACTTGACGATGAATGCTCTGGAAAAGTCACTCCTGATTAATGCTTAGTTTTAAAATATGCAAAGAAATGATTTGCAGCAATTTTAAATGATATCTCTTCTTATATCGTAAACTGAACTTATTAATAAGAAAAATATAAAATGGTGGGGTACACCCAGGCTTGAACAGGGAATCATTTGATCTGTAGTCAAATACTTTACCACTAAGCTATACCTCCAGATGTCAATAATTCCAGGGTGTTTTTTTAAGAAGATATGATTCACTAAGATTTTATTATCTCCCTTGCCAGTGTAACATAAAATATTCCCCTGTAAAAATTCTTTTTTATAAGTAAGAAAGACTTTTTAGGATCATATTTTTTCAATTTGATACTTATCAGATGAATTCCTGTACAAAACATATATAAGAACACTGTCATCTATATAAATTACCTGTGTGCGAAATTTGCAAAAGCTATGCTCAGCCGTTTTGGAACCTATGAGGAAAGAACTCACACACAAAGTGACTTTTATATAATAGTAAAGATGTTATGTTTAAAACTTTACATCACAGAATACTGGAATTTAAATCTTTTAAAAATTATTTTTTAGAATTGTTTTGTTTTTTTGTAATTCAACTAATTATATACTAGCAGGCTACCTGGTCATAAAATATGCATAAATATTATATTTTAATTGATGCAGATTTATTTATTAGCAAACAGAAATACCGTAGGTATTAAACATAACATTAATTTCCTTTTAAAAAAAAAAAAAAAAGAAAAAGAAAAAATGAAGTAAAGAAACCGAAGAGAAACAGACATGTGCATGCAAGTATTACGTTTTTTTCTAAACAGTTCACTTCTTGTAAATAAAAGGAAATACTTACGCTGAGATGGAAACCAAAACCTAAAGACTGTGAGTCAAGTATGATAACCATTAGACCAGCTTGTCTTGACCTTTAAAAAGTGTTTTCAAACCTACTTATTTTTAACATAAGGGAGCTTTCATATTCTACGACTGTACATGAGCAGTCATGAAACAGTTGACAAACAAATAAAAATCCAATGATCCTAAAGTTTAGCCCTTTTTTTTAGATGATAACCAAGTAAAAAATTTTCACATGTTTAAATACCCTATATATCAAATTTCAAGTCCGTAGATCAAAAATTCATTGAGTATATAGATTGAGAAGTATCGCTAGCAAACTATTCAGCCAATTTTGGTCTAAACATTGGAAATTTTACATAAAGGGTATTTAGACATGCAGCAAGCTTTTTAATCAGATTTTGGGCAAAAATTTGGCTGCCAAGAGGTCAAAGTTGAAAGAGTTGATTTTTGCAGACTCTACCAAACTCCTCTGCCAAGTTTGGGTCTAAACACCTGAAATTTTAGATGTAGGTTACCTGAAATGAGTCAAACTTTTTAATATATATATATATGCATATGCACATAAAGTTATGAACAGTACATAGGGCCCAAGCACAGATGGACTGAACTCCAGGTAACCTACATCTAAAATTTCAAGTGTTTAGACCCAAAATTGGCGGAGGAGTTTGGTAGAGTCTGCTAAGGTCAACTCTTTCAATTTAGCAGCCAAATTTTCGCCCAAAAACTGATTAAAAAGCTTGCTGCATGTCTGAATACCCTTTATGTAAAATGTCAAATATTTAGACCCAAAATTGGCTGAATAGTTTGCTAGAGACCACAAAGGTCAAATCTTTTGAACTTTGACCCCTTGACAGCTAAATTTTCGGCCAAAAACCAATAAAAAAACTTGCCCTATGTCTGAATACATGTTTAGACCAAAAATTGGCTGAGTAATTTGGTAGAGACCACAGAGGTCCAATTTTTTAAGCATTGACCCCAATTTTGACTCCTTAACATTTATTGTTTCAGTTCAAATCAAGTTAAAATGTTTGATTCATGTCGAAGTAACCTACACGTAACATTTCAAATGTTTAGATCCAAAATTGGTGGAGGAGTGTGGTAGAGTTTTCAAAGGTCAAATCATTGAACTTTGACCTCTTCACAGCTAAATTTCTGTCCGAAAACTGATTAAAAAGATTTTCTCAAATCTCAATGCTCCTTATGTCAAATCTCGAGTCTGTAGACTGAACATTGACAGTAGTTTGCTAGTAGTATACACACAGTAGTATACACACAGACAGACACACACAGAAACAATTTCACTTTTATAGATATACTAGCATTTCAGCCCGGCATTGCCCGGGTGTTTGGAGGTGTATGTTAAGCAAAAAACAAAAAAACAAAAAAAGAAAAAACACAAGAAGAAAGTGGTAGTAGGAAGGCAGGCTCGAACCCGTACCGCGAAAAAAACGTGACGTCTTTGCTGTTATGACCACCGCCAAACCGGAAGTGACGTAGGTTTTAAATAAGGCTAGACAATTTAAAGGAGAGGATGACTTTTGACAATATTGGCGAGCAAAAGCCCCCCCCCCCCGTAGAAAAGTGGCCAGTTGAAGGTGAAGATATTAATGTTTTAGCCAATTTTTCAGTATTTGTCATCTGAAAGGTCGAACTTCAAAACGATACTGATCTTGTAAAAACCCGTCGCCTCTGTCGAAAATTTTAGGCACACATAAATACATACATACATTTATATATTGGTAACTAAAATTTTCGACCTAAACTGTTTAAAAAGCTTGCCCTATCTCTGAATACTCTTTATATAAAATTTCAAATGTTTAGACCAGAAATTGTCTGAGTAATTTGGTAGAGACCGAAGCGGTCAAATTTTTTAACTTTGACCCTTATTATGACCCTTTAACATTTATTGTCTTGTGCTCAAATCAAGTTATTAAGTTAGATCCATGTCCAAGAAACCTATATCTAAAACTTCAAGTGTTTAGACCCAAAATTGGCAGAGGAGTTTGGTAGAGTTCTCAAAGTTCAAATTGTTGAACTGTGACCCCTTAACAGCCAAATTTCTGTCCGAAAACGAATTACAAAGATTTTCCAAAATCTCAATACCCTGTATATCAAATTTCGAGTCTGTAGACTGAAAATTGACGCAGTTATTGCGCAGGGAAATGTACACAGACAGACAGACACTTTCACAGATATATAGATATATATAAGCAGCTTACATTAACCACAAAAAACACATGCCATGAGCAGAGGGAGCAAAAAAACGGAGGCAGAAGTGGAACAAGTTTCAGCATACAACTTTGTCTGCCATATGTGTGGACATACCTATAGATCATGAAGTTATTCTGTTTTTTGTTTCAGGAACCCGACCTTAATTTTGTGAGGTTGCATATTGACTGCTGTTGTAACTCAATCTTATCAAGGAAATATACTGTGGCATGGGGGCTCATCTATCTAAGCACCTGTAAACTTTTTTTAAAGTCTTCAATGTCAGAGATGATGTTTTAATTTAATTTTTCAAATTGCTCTATGTCTTGACAAGCTTCTGACCTTCACTTCTGATATGAAATGAAACACATGCATCAAATTTGTTTCCAAGATCGCTGGAAAATGATTGGATCACTCTACCACTCTATCTCACTGCCAATATTATCCTCTACCTGTATAAGAGCCAGGTACGTGCTAAAATGGAGTACTGTTGCCACATTTGATCACGAGCTGCTCGGCACACCCTATCCAGCCCTGATAGAGTTCAAAATTGGCTTTGAACCCTAGTGGATGATGTCCTTTTCTCTTCTTTGCAACCTCTTTCCCACGAAAGAGACGTTGCGAGCCTGTCTCTGCTCTATCGTTATTTTCATGGCACGTGCTCGAATGAACTCCAATCTATGGTCTCCCCTTGCCAAACTTTCACAAAAAACACTTGACTAGCTACAACCACTACTGGGTTTTGAATAAGGCGTGTTACATTTTTATTTTTATAAATTCATGTATTATTATTGATTGTAACTAACATTTGAGTATGTCTAATTAATACTTATATATTGCAGATACAATATTGACTCCTGAGAAAATCCTAAATTATAAGTACAACCCAATGGAAGGAAAAAGAAATGAAATCTCCGTTTTGCTGCGCGCGGGTCGCAAACAAACTGACATTGCAAAGCTACTAAACGTCAGTAGAATGACTGTCTATCGTGTTGCCCAACGTCTGAATAACTCAGAGACCCTCAAGGATCGACCTCGTTCAGGAAGGCCTCAAAAAATTAGGTGTGGAACCATCAAAAAGGCCTTTGAAAATGATCCTGAGCTGAAAATGACAAGACTGGCTCAAAAGATGAAGATTTCTGCATCCACAGTGTCCAGGGTGGTCAAGAGCATGGGAGGAAAGAGTCTAAGACGTTTCAAGAAACCCATCTTGAGTGCTGCAATGATTCATAAACGTCTGGAGAGGAGCACCCGCCTGTTGAATGACTTAAAGAGCCACGGGAATTGTATCCTCATTTTCTCCGATGAGAAAACATTCACTGTCGATCCAGTCTTCAACAGGCAGAACGACCGGGTCGTAAGCTTTAGGAATGATGTCTCTAACCACAAGAGAATGTCAACCACCAAGCATCCAGCATCTGTCATGATGCTTGGGGTCGTAGCATCCAATGTGGAGAAGATGCCCCCGGTGTTGTTTGAACAGGGATACAGGCTAACCTCCGCTGTTTACAAAGACATTTTGGAAACTAAAGTTCTTCCATGGGTTAAAAAGATTACGAAGAAAGCAGATTACGTGTTCCAGCAGGACGGCGCACCCGCACACACCGCCAAAATTGCGCAGAACTGGTTAGAGACTAACATGAGCTTCTGGCCCAAAGACTTTTGGCCTCCACAGTCGCCAGATTTGAACCCCCTTGATTTCAGTGTGTGGACGCATATTGAGGCAAGGGCCTGTAAGACCCGCCACAGTAACACAAATGAGCTGAAAGCCTCTGTGAACCGAGCATGGGCGTCCATGAAGAAGGACTACATCAGGAAGGCCTGTAAGAGTTTCCGACCTCGGTTGGAACGTGTCATTGCCGCCAAAGGTGGCTACATTGAATGATATGATGCCTTGTATACTAATAAATCATTGTGTAACCAAACTTGTTTAATTCTACCCAAAATGACGTACCAGGCTTAATTTGAATAGGAAAATCTACAATGTAACAGGACTTATTCAAAACCCGGTATATACAATTTCCACCACTCTCTATTTGTGCCTAAGTTTAAACACAGATTCCATGAACAAAGTTTCTTTCCCAGAACTGCCTGCCTGTGGAACACTGTTCAGCTGGCCTATTTCCCCGGTTAAATACACCATGGTAGCCTTCAAATCCAACGTAAACAAGTTCTTGTTGAGCTGTCCCCATCAATAATCAAATTCGACCCAATTTACACCATTAACAATTACCGCACTACCACCTTACATTTATTAACCCTTATCCTTAAGTAGCCTTCAGGCCTTGATAAGTAGTGACTTATGGCAAGAAAAAAAGAAAGAAAAAATGAAAGAAAAAAAAAGAAAAGAAAGAAAAAAAAATCGGTACTTCAGCAGTTTACAGACCGTGCTCAAAAAATAACATTATTATTTAGAAACACATTCTTAGCATGAAGAAAGGCGGCTTTGTTAACTATTCTGGACAGACTAAAAGAGTAAATACTCCAAGTCAGCAGCAACCGGTGTTTGGTCAGATTTAGTTTCTGATATTAAACTTCATCCATAACATAACTTCCGGCAAAAGCATCGATTTAGCAAATTTATTTAATGAATTATTAGATGAGAGTACAGAACAACATCCCTCTTTCCATGTGAAGAATGGCTTTCTAAATAACAACATTATTCTTCCAGCACGGTTTGTAAGCTGCAGAAAATTATTTAGAAAGCCATTCTTAATATGGGAGGGGGCTTTAACTATTCAAGTGCTTATTTAGATTGGCACTTATGGCGGCAATTAAAAGTAAATACAGAAAAGTATGTACGACACACGTACTAGTCACGGAACAAAGATGAAACATTCCAAAAATCACGTAATTTGATCAAGTAGCTTTTTTTTATTATTATTCAAGAAAATAAAGTTTCACGATTAAGCGAGTAGTAGTGTTTTTGTCTGCCATGATTAAATCAGATGAAAGAAAAAAGGGGAGACAACTTAAATCGAATGTGATAGGTGAAAATTCAGCTTTACGTTCAATGCAGTTCAGTAGTAAAATCACTAAAAATCGTAAATTTTAATTTTTTTAGTTTGAAAGGCACTTCTGTATTACACGGACGGCGCCATTTTTTTATGCGTTTCACTAAGCTGTTGCCAGGTGGCGCTTCTCTCCATTCAAAGTGTTGATTAATTTAAAAATTAAAACTATAATATATTGTTGACCCTTCAACAGGTACAACTAAAAATTAAAACTATATTTTGGGTACTTTGACGGCGGCCATTGTGGCACCTGTTGAAGTGTCAACGAAAAGTCTGCGCAAGGAAATAGAATTTTAATAAAACAATAAACTTGGGTAAATGTTACCTTACACCACAACCAACCACTCTAATTTGTTTTTTTAGGGGTATTCGAGGTCGCTGACAATGAATCTAATAATCAAACCCGCCGCAAATTTAACGTTTGCATGGTATGAACCCCTGGACCTTGGAACTATTTTGTGCCATTTCACCGTCTTCAGTAGTGTTTTTTTTACATAATACGTTCGCGTGCGAACGGGTGTAGAAGGGTGTCATATCACATCGCATAGGAATCTTTCAAATAAGAAAGTTAAAAAAAAAAAATATGTGTTTTTTTTAATTTACCAAAAAATAAAGTTTTCACGGGCGGTTTACAAAAACATAACCACCAAACATTTTTATATTTTTTGTTCTTTTTAGGAGTGGGGGGTATTCCATTAACAGGTGCTTCTGCAGTTTAATTAACCGTTTTTCTGTAAGTGATGTGGTGTGCCGACATTTACCATTTCACAAAAATTCTGTTTACATTGGGGAAGAGGCAGTGGTGGTGCTGGGGCGCCTCAGGCGGTGAAATGGCACAAAATAGTCCCAAGGTCTAGGGGTTCATACCATGCAAACGGTAAATTTGATTATCAGATTCGTTGTCAGCGACCTCGAATGCCCCTAAAAAACCTAATTAGAGTGGTCAGTGTTCTGTTGTAGCGTAACATTTACCTAAACTTGTTTTGGGTTTGTATTACTATACACAAATTCGAAAAAGTTGTATAATATATATATATATATATATATATATAACAAATAAATGCTATCAAGGGCAAGATAAGTTATTTTTCTACCTAATTGGATATTTGTTTTAGTGTTTTTATTTAATGTAACATGTTTATTCAGCTCGAAAAACATACTTGTTTACCGATGTATTGAAAAATTAAAATTAATTGGCGCCCGACTCTCTTGAACACGGTAAGTTTGGGAAAAGAAGTTAAATACATATATATATATATATATATATATATATATATATATATACACACACAAAATACTGTTAAAAATTCACCGAATATATGTCAGCCTATGTCACGGTAACATATATTAAGCGAATTTCTATCAGTATTTTGTATAGTTTTTTTTTTAGGTGCTAGTGCACTTACTGATCCGCGCTATTTTTCAAATTGTATTTCCAAGTTTAATTAAAGTTTTATGATATATTTTTTTTATTATTCAATTGTAAGGTTAAAGTATAGAACAGGTACAAAACACCTTCCCTCCCTATATTAAGAATGGCTTTTTAAATAATAACGTTATTATTTCAGCACGGATCAATAAGTGCACTAGTACCGTTTTTTTATTTTTAACTCCTTTTCCCATGTGTGTTAAAGAGAGAGTCGGGCGTCATTTTGAATTTTCCAATTCATCGGTAAACACTATGTTTTTCGAGCTGAATAAACATGTTACATTAAATAAAAACACTAAAAACATATCCAGTTAGGTAGAAAAGTAACTTATCTTGCCTTTGATAGCATTTATTTGTTATATATTTGTTTTTTGACAACTTTTTCGAATCTATGTGTTTACAAAACCATGGCGCGCTCGACCGCCCGACTGTCTTGAACACGGTTATTTATTTGACCAAGATGAACTTAGAGTTAAGCCCCTCCCCCCTCCCTCGACAATGGAAAAGTGCTGTTTTAAATAAAACTACATGATCGATTTACGTGATTTTTGGAATATGACATCTTCGTTCGGTAACGAGTTCGTATATCATACAGACTTTCTGTATTTTGTTTACTTTTAATTGCCGCCATAAGTGGCAATCTAATCTTTCTTAGGCATAGTCCCTTACGTCTAAATGGCAATATGCTTTGTTTGGGGGTGAAGGTGATTAATAAATAAATAAAATAAATGAGCATCACTATTCTGTACTTTAATAAATTAATCAAAATTAGTATAAAAACTTGGAAAAAACAGAAGACCCATAAGAGAAGTATTTAATATTAATAACTAAATCTGACGAAACACGGTGAACACCGTATGTTGCTGAGTTTAATTCGGTTACTTTTCTGTTTTTCTTCTGTACTTTCATCTAACAATTTAATAAACAAAAGTTACTCTAAAAACTGAATATGACTGGAAAAGTATCTTGAACGTTAACAGTAAACAGAAACTTTTTTTAGTGTCAGAAAAAGAAAGTAATTATATTACAACTCACGTGTAACCTTTGTCTCCTGAAGACAAATGATGTCTGACTCTAAAGAGTTAAAGAGTTCGGGCAGCGGTATTTTATTTGCCCTAATGCCATTTATATTCCACGTGAGCAATCTCATTTTGGGGTCTTTTATTTTTCATAAACGAAACACCATGGCGGGCACCGATAATGGATTATTTTTAAACATGTCCAAGTAATCTCCCTTTGATGTTGCAAGGGGACATAACTTGTCTACCGGAATGTTTGCACTTTCACTTTTGTTTTATCTTTTTTTTATATATATAAAAATGTCATTTATGTATTTGTTTATTGATTTATTTTTTTAATAGAATTTAATTTAATAGAAATTTATTTATTTATCTTTTTAATAGAATTTCAAGAGTTAAATTTAATTATTACGCTATCGTTTCGTCATTAAATTATCAATTGAATCAAATTGTTTTTTTTTATTTTGATAAGTTAATACCATTTTAATTATTGGATGTAAAATTGCAAATACTTTCCAAAACCTTCAATCTTTTAATACATATAGACTTTTCACCGCCTGCTTTAAGCAACTTTGTTGTGAATTTGGTCAGAATTAGATGTTTTTCTTCACTTCATCTTTCGAATTGCAGATCTGACATCATCTTTGCTGATGTCTTCCTTGGATAATTCTGTTTCTGAATTTGGGAGATGAGGATTGATAATTCGTATTATTTGGATTATTCGGGTTACTGTTCTCATTTTGAGCGTTATCTGCACAATATTTCAATCAATGTAACCTCCGACTTTCTTCAAGGTTGCAAAAACCTGTGATATAATGGATAAAGTACTTGGTAAAATTTAGTTGTAAGTTACACTCTTCTGAAGGTTGAAGGTTTAACTCTCAGTGCTAACAATACTGCAAATACAATCGTGAATTACTTAGGACTTCCACCCAGTCATGGCTGATAGAACGAGAGCATGCTAACTAAAGGGTTCCGTTCCAAATTCTATACAGATTCCCGAGTTCGACAGAAAAATTCCTGAGTTTAACAAGATGCACCTAAAGAAGGTTGGGTTACATCGATTGAAATGTGCTAATAACACTCAAGATGAGAACAGCAGTCCAAATAGTACTAAATTGAGCAATTTATTGATTTGTTATCAAATTTACAAATGTGCAGTATCATGAGGAAATGCACTTTTTCCATAAAAGTGGAACTAATCCATTTCCACAATCTTATGACCATTATCATTTTTAATCATTGATAGAGACTGTTTTGGTTTTCCTTCAAGTCTGACAAGTTGTGTGTGTCATAATTTTATAGTTAAAGTGGTTGTGTCTTTTGAAAGTGTTGAGACAGGAGATAGCCATTTTGCTGGGTCGGTTGAGTCCATATGTATCTAACATGAATACGAAACATTTTCTCTACAATAATGTATTTATTTAACTAGGACAAGAATACAGAGACGTAAACATGCAAGTTAAGTCATGATGATGAAAAGGGTAGAGAGAAAATGTCAGTCTGTCAAACTGCTTTGTATTTTCCCCGGAAATAGCTGGGTGGAAATCAGTAGGTTTTTTACTGCGCTTGTTAGTTATATGCTAATCGTCTGCATATTAATACGCCACCCTAACAACTTAACATGACACAAGATATTGCACGTACATATAAACAAAAAACTCTTACATGACTGCTACAATTTGTTCTATAGAATGTCTCATTCTAATATTTAAAATTACTTTATTGTGTCGTCTTCATTAACATGTAAATAAAAGGGAACAAAAGAGATGTTAGCGTAATGTTTTCATCCATGAGCAATTAATCAATTAAATAGAATAAAATCTTTATACATATATGCAGGTGTCTACATGCTGCTTTTTGTCTTTGTTTTTTTTTTTTTTTTTCTCTGCATCGTCAATGTTTTTCTTCACCACATTTCATATATGGTCTTGTTGTCTAGAGATCTTCGAGTGTCTTGTCTGTTTAAATTAGATGGATTAATAGATTAAGCCACAGACGTCCAATTCTATTGATTTTAAGATTCCTTTTAACCTTATATTAAAAATCAACAAAAATAATCTTAGAAAATTTCAAAATATTAGCGATATTTTGTCAAATATTATTTCACTGGCTTGCATTTAAAATGACTTATACTGACAAGAGTCTTTGACACCCACATCTCACTGGACAACAATTTTAAAACTTTCAAGGTTATTCAGATTTCTAGATCTGATTTAGTGTATTTATTTGCTTTCCAAGGCCGTTTTTTAATGTGGGGGGAAAATCAGCTCCCCTAAAAGTAGGGTAAAAAGAGAGCACTCTGATTGTGACCAAAAATGATAATTGTCCCAGTATAGAGGGTTTCCCCTCCATTGACTGGTACAAATTATCTTAAGTGCAGCATCTGCAGAACAGATGCTACACTTTGATCTCGGCTCAGAACTACTGAACCAGGAAATGGCAATCGTTTCTCTCTATTAGGTGAAGTTTTTGTGCTAAGTGTATTTGAAAATAAAAATCTTGTGACAAAATAGATTACATTTTTGTAGCATTATCAACTGATTTTTGTAACACATAAATATGTTTTAAGAGAAAAAAATGTTTTTCCAACAACATATATCGATTATCTGATAGAAACATCGATCACTGTAAACTGAATGGTAGGCATTGATAAAGTTAAGTACACATAATTTGCATGTTGCTTCACTATTGTCCAAACTTCAAGGCTTGAATATCTGTTTCTTCAAACTCCTGGAATACTCAGTGGCAGGGAGGTCTCTCTTCAGATACCAACAGTAGTCAGCAATCATGACTGCATTCCAGCGATCCTAATACCTGGCCTCCATCTCTTTCAGGTCCTGATAGAATCTCTCCCCCTGCTCGTCACTTATTGAACACAAGTTCTTAGGAAACCGCTCCATATGTGAAAATACATCTTCATGCTCATGTTGCAGCCCAGGTTTCTGAAAGAAGTCAGCATGTTGTTGACAAGTTCTGCATAGTTTCTGGCCTTATTGTTGCTAAAACAGTTCTTCACTACCAGAACAAATGCCTTCCACACTTTTAGTTCCATTTCGGTCATTGAGTTTTCGAATTCTGGATCTCTGATTAGATACCAGATCTGAAAACCATCAAAGATGCCAGCTTTCAACTTCTCCATGGTCAATCCTAAAATAGCCTGGCAGAATTAATTGAAGCAATCACTATCCTTGTCCAGAGCCTTGGTGAACTGATTGATTAAGCCAAGCTTGATGTGCAGTGGTGGGAAGAGTATTCTGTCTTTGTCCACCAAAGGGTTGTTGATGACATTCCTTTCTTTTGCAAGAACCAATTCCTCTGGACAGGCCAGTTCTTCTTTGTATATGCTGAGTATCAATTTTTGTAAGATTTTGAGATTTTATGACTTCAAACTGATCCTTTTTCAACATAATCACCCAGAACTATTAGACCTTTCAATGAAAACAATTATTCGATATGGCATTTTACTCCAACCAAATTCTTCTAAAATGCTCCACACATGCGTATATTTGAACAAAAACATAAAAAAACGACATGTGTCCATCACTCAAAAACTTGACCTGAATGAACAAAACAAATATGGCTTTTAGATTCAATGCATCAGATTCGTACTAAATCAGCTGAAAAACCCAGACAGTGGATTTAATCACTTATTGGTAAAATAGAATGTTTATGAAAGAAGCTACATTTTCACTAAGAAATGATAAAAAAAGAGGTGCTCTCGTGTTATTTTTATTTTATTTTTTTTTATTTTTTATTTTTTTGGAAGTTGGAGTGGATCTTTTGGAAATAGGGATTTTTGTTTTGCTTCTGTTGCAGTTTCCATATAGCTGGGTAGCGTTTGTAGCTTATGTGAATTAGTTTCCGTAATCAAGAGTTTTAACTATTTTTAGTATTGTTGTATAGTTTCACAGTGCTAGAAAATGCTGACATACAAAACCACCATTCACCCACATATGTAATATTGTTGCTACATGTGTAATATTGTTGTTACATATGTAATATTGTTGCTACATATGTAATATCGGTGTTACATATGTAGTATTGTTGTTACATATGTAATATTGTTGCTACATATGTAATATCGTTGTTACATATGTAATATTGTTGTTACATATGTAATACTGTTGTTACATATGTAATACTGTTGTTACATATGTAATATTGTTGTTACATGTGTAATATTGTTGTTACATATGTAATATTGTTGTTACATGTGTAATATTGTTGTTACATATGTAATATTGTTGTTACATGTGTAATATTGTTGTTACATATGTAATATTGTTGTTACATATGTAATATTGTTGCTACATATGTAATATTGTTGCTACATACGTAATATTGTTGTTACATGTGTAATATCGTTGTTACATATGTAATATTGTTGCTACATATGTAATATTGTTGCTACATATGTAATATTGTTGTTATATATGTAATACTGTTGTTACATATGTAATATTGTTGTTACATGTATAATATTGTTGCTACATATTTAATATTGTTGTTACATATGTAATATTGTTGTTACATGTATAATATTGTTGCTACATATGTAATAATGTTGTTACATATGTAATATTGTTGCTACATATGTAATATTGTTATTACATGTGTAATATTGTTGCTACATATGTAATACTGTTGTTACATATGTAATATTGTTGTTACATGTGTAATATTGTTGCTACATATGTAATACTGTTGTTACATGTGTAATAGTGTTGCTACATATGGGCTGGTGCATCAACCATTATTCTTGCTCTATTGAACAGGGCCCAAAAAGAGTCACTGTCGGCCAAGCTCCAACTCATGTTGTAACAGAGCGCAGATGCACATATGAAAATACTGAACCACGTGCAAAATTACGTTACAGTAAGGAAAATGAAAAAGACTATAAAAACGAGATGATCATGTTAGAGATGTGGGTGACGTCACACCTGTAACAAGAAGTCATGTGTAACGAGAGAATGAGGAAATAAATGTTGTTGCTACAAGAAAGAAATGAAATACATGCCCTATGTGTAGTGATATCATAGAACTACTTTCCTATGTTCTCTTTTCCTATGTAACTCTTTGGCATAGAACCACATGGAATAGTCATTACAAGTTTCAACCTTAACAGCATGCCTTAACAATGTCCCAGACCTTATCTTGTGTATCAATCAATCAATCAATAAGGGTTTTATCACTCAATGAGGAATCTCTCCCTGGACTTTAGCCATCTAACTCTGTCCTGAGCTATCCGCTGCCATGTGGGACCCACGCGTTGTATCAGGTCGTCCCTCAATCTCAGTCTTCCCTTTAGCCTTTGTCCATTCTGTTGTTTTGTGTATGTAATAAATCATTAATATAACAACAATAACCTCCATCATAACTAATCTACTTTTCATTACATAATGGCAGCACGAGATTAAAACACAATAATGAAAATAAATAAACATTAGAAGATTCTTTTAAAACAAAAACAAAAACAAAAACGAGCCTCCGAAAAAAAAAAAAAGAAAAGAAGAACAAAACCACAACAATAAAATCCACACAAAGAATAACGAAATAAACACAAAAAACTATTACAGAATAATACCAGGAATAATA
The DNA here is from genome assembly GCF_053919585.1 of Euprymna scolopes. Taxonomy (NCBI): domain Eukaryota; kingdom Metazoa; phylum Mollusca; class Cephalopoda; order Sepiida; family Sepiolidae; genus Euprymna; species Euprymna scolopes. The sequence goes on along the minus strand of NC_136483.1, from coordinate 111,773,933 downwards.
AACTACCAAAGTAATTGAACTTTTGTTTTTGTAATCTGCACATGTGATATTTTTTTTTTTTTTTTTTGATCGACACAATATTGAATATCTTTCTGTGTTAGCATCTAGGATGGCTTATAACAGCAATATTCCATCATTTGACTGGAATACCATAAATCTGGTAAAAGAATTTTAATTGTTTTAACAAAAATTGGATTTTTATTTTATAATTAATAAAATAAAAACAGAGCAACAAGCAAATTATATTTTATTACAAGTCAGTAAGGAAGGACTAAAATAATTCAGTGTGTGGACGCTAACAGCGAAAGAAAAATGCTCTCCTTGAATTATTTAATAAGTTCATTGAACACCTTAGAGTAAATCGTCTAAAATTTATGTTATATGGACAGAAATCTGATGAGTCATTTGACAACTTTGTCAACAGATGTAGGCAGCTTATGCAGAAATGCGTGTTGACAGACTCAGAACAACAACAAAAAAATAAAACTTATTATTGCCAATTACAGATTTTTAGAAAGAGTTATTAAGAAAAGATAACACCTTAACTCTGGAAGAACCTCTTACCGTTGGTTCTAACAATCACTTAGAACAACTCAGGGTCATGCTGAATGATACTGAAGATCGAGACATCAATATACAAATAATCACACATTCTAAAAATTCAAGCAATTGCTTCAATTGTGGTAAAAGTAGTGCTTTGCGTCATGAATCTTGCCGAGCATTCAAATCAAAATGTGATGCATGTGGAAAAGCCAACCAGTGGGCAGTAGTTTGTTTAACAACGAAAAAATCAAAACAAAGGTCTAGGTCATGAAGAAGAGAGGCCAAAAACCTACGTCACAACATCAATCACAATATAGAAGGAACCAACATAAGAAAAGACAACCCATCTAAACTAATACAGTATATAATACTCAAGCAGTAGAGGAACAATTCGAAAGCTTCACATTTGATAGCATTAAGATATTCTCCATTACTCAAAGAGATGAAGCTTTTGTGTATGTAAACAGAAAGCTGCCAAACAGAAGTGGAGTTCATAGGTTGAAAGTAAAAATTGATACAAGAGCTGAGGGAAACACACTACCAATCGTTACATTTCATAGAATGTTCCCTGATGGTTTTCTAAACCTAAAAAACCTAACAAGTAATAAGAATCTGGTAGCATGTAACGGCACACCAATAAAATGCTATGGTAGCATTAAAATATGATGTAAATATAACAATTCGGACTGGTATTAGAGCACTTTCTATATTGTAGATGTACAAGGGTCAGCAGTTCATTAGAACAGGTTAAACTAATTACCTTTCATTGCACAATCAAAAAAGAAAATGCAGGCCAAACTTCTACAGCAGCAGCAAGTATTAGCCCAGCAACAAGCACTTGTTCTACAACAACAGCAACAGCAATCCCCCACGTTACCATCTCAACAACTTTTGGCACAACAAGCTTTAAGCCAACAGCAACCCAGCCTAATTGCTCAACAATAGAAATTTGCCCACCTTGCCCAACAAAACAAGCAATGCTAGCTCAACAGCAACTTTCTTCTATTGGCCAACATCAAGTTCTTTCTCAGCAACAGTAGCAGGATGCACTAACCCAACAGGCACTGGTTCAACAATGACAATAACAACAGCAGAAAAAGCAACAGCAACAAGCAGCTCTAATACAGCACCAGATACTTGCACCGCAGTAGCCACAACAATCAACTGAGCTTTTGAACAACCACATCATGAAAGCAAACATAGTTGCAAAAATCCCAATCCAAACATTTACCAACACTCACCATATCCATAAAAAACTGAAACACACACACACACACACACACACACACACACACACAAGATATGCAGAAAATGTATTATGATAGAGCAGCTCATGATCTACCACCACTTGTCCCTGCAAGTACGTTTTCATCCGTATCGACTCAATATGCAAACCTCTGCAGCCACTCTACGAAGGACCGTATCTAGTGTTAGAACGTTCTGAAAAATATTTTGTTGTTGATCGCAACAGTAAGCATAACTCGATTGTAATAAATCACGTTAAACTAGCTTTCTTGGAAAGCTTGTATGATTCTAATTTTCTTTCTGCCAGTTTTTCAGATTTGGAACCAGGCATCATACCCAGCCCTGATCCAATCGTTATGCCAGATTCAGACGTCGTTATTATGCCTGCTGTTTCCACACCGTGTAATGAACTTGACATATACCTTCCAGACTCTGAACTTGCATCTACACCTGCGATCCACATGACCTGAAGTGGTCATCACATAGTATTTCCATGCAAATACACAGACTTTGACACTTCTTAATAAATTTCTTTTTTGTTCTAATACACATCGACCATATACATCTGCATGCTTTTCCAATTTTATTTCCTTCCTTTTAGTTTCCAGCTAGGGGGGGATACTATGCGAACCGAGTTCCACACACAAATGAACACACAGACACAAACTTGTAACATTGAGGTAAACTTAATTATCTTGCTTTAATTCTGGCAATACCATTCTTTGCCGCAAGGGAGCAATACAGCCTACTTCCGCCTCTGATTTGTATTGCTTTTTCTTTTTTTATCTTGGACCTCGCATCATATTGATGCGTCGAATCTACTGTCCTGTTTTGCACCCATACAAAAGACATTTGATAACTCAAATTTGTGTACTCATTTCTTGGTTAAGAGGACTATGCAACTATCACTTCAATCCTCCACCAGTAACAAACTGTGGGCACCATTCACCCGCTACAAGATTGGTGACTGTCCTATTCCTCTAAATAATGATAGAGGGTGACTTGGTCCATAGGCCAAAAAGATATAACACAAATATCAGAACAATATTTTTTCTCTTCTATCTGGTAAGGGAAATGTAGTGATATCATAGAACTACATTTCTACATAGGAATATACAGAACAGTCATTATGAGCTTCAATCTTAACAACATACCAGACCTTACCTTTTGCATATACGTTAATAAATCATTAATATAAGAACAATAACCTCCATTTTAATTAACCCACTTTTCATTACATCATGTTCCTTGTGACGTACTCTGCTACAACGTGTTGGGTCTTTGCATGGAAATGTGTGTAATATGTAGCGGACCAGGATATAATACCCTAGCTCGCCACAAGAAAATAATGAAACGAATGGAATTGAAGGAAACAAAGACTCAATTGATGGATAAGATAAACGTCGTTTATTTGCTGTTGAAAGAATGAACGTTTTAGTTATAACATGTGTTCATGTCCGTGCGTGTGTAACCAATGTTCATTGCGGGACTGGTGTTGTAGCAAGAAAAGGAAATGTTTTCATCTCAAGTTCGGGTCACTATCGTTTGTTCACGCGTGGGAAGAGAAATGAGTGTTGTAGTGAAAATGAGAATGATAGTCCAGTGTGTAGACAAAAAAGAGGATATTAGAGTTGTCATCAGTTAGTAGTCAGCTACGCGAAGGTGTTCTCAGGCACCAGTAGTAGATAGAGAAAGAGTGTGAATGTGTGCATACGGTCTGTTAGCTCGTGCCCCATACATAGTCGCAGGGGTGTTGACGCGCGCGAGTGTGCGCCTCCCGAAAGGGAGGCGGCTGGTTAGCCCAACCTCTCTGGTCAAGAATTAGTCCTGAAAAAGGGTAGAAACAGCTTGTCTCTTTGTTTTATACTCGTTTCCGGTGGTCATTTGCGCATGTGTATAATTCCTTAGAAAGCGGAAGTGACGTCGTTCATGTGTGCGTTCGTGTGCGCGTGTGTGAGTACATATGTGTGCGTTAGCGTGTGTGTCTATACACGTAAATGTGAGTGTATGTACGCGAACATGAATATGTGTACATGTGTGACGTGGGCGCGTATGTTTGTGTGCGCGTATGTATATGACATAGCTTGAAATGTGAATGTGTGTTTTTGTGTGAGACTTGAAAAAGGCTCGTACAAATATAACACTGTCACATGGCTTCAATGATGCGTCCCTGTGCTTGTTTTATAAGTACTTTAATGGAATCTACTCTGAAGAACTTGCATCACTGGTGCCCCCTCAATGTAAATACGCTCAACTGTTGGAGCATCTTTTACTCTGAAAATTTCTTCCTTTAAACTATCAAGCTTTGGAATTTCCTCACTGTATTCTGCTTACCAACCTGAACTAAAATGCAGAAATTTATGTGTAAAGTGAACAGACATTTTGCAGCTCAACTTCCCACTGAGAGTGTCCCAGTAGATATGGTCCCTAATTTATAGGGGTTCCTTACGTCTTCATGACAATTTGCCTTTGTTGGGGGTGAACATGAGTAAATAAAAAAGTTAATAGTTGTATAAGACGAATTTCTGGGAGATAATTTTAAGGTTATTGGGGGGGGGGCAACTTATATATAGGTAATATTTTTGGAAATGTTAAAGATTGACTTATACACAAGTATATACAGTATTTATTATCTTTATCCAGAAGTAGCGAGACTTAATATTTGGCCATCTAATTTACATATGTGTTTGTGGTGTGTGCAGACTAACATATGTTAATTAAATGACAATGCTGAAAAAAAGAGGCTTACTCTTTCCCTAAATGGTCACAGGATCTTAAGAAATATTTGGTAAATATCTAGATACGCTACAGCAGAACACCGACCACTCTAATTTGTTTTTTTTTCTAGGTAATTGAGGTCGCTGACAACGAATCTGATAGTCAAACTTGGGGTAATTTTACCATTTGCATGGTATTAACCTCTGAACCCACAAACTACTTTCCACCATTTTGCAGCTTCCGTCTACGCTACGCGCGTGTGCTGCAGCATAAACAACGGCTTGCTTCACCAAGCAAACTGCTTTCTCACATGGCATATCAATCAAAAAATTACGGAGATATTTTTAATGACTTACAATTAAAGAAAGTACAACAAATTGGGGGATCTATTTTCTTTTTTTTTTTGTCTCACGTAGTTTTTAATGCGGTTTACAAAAACATAAGCACCAAACATTTTTTATGTTTTTCGTTCTTTTTTTGCGGGAGGGGGGTTCACTTATAGAACTTATGTGGCTTAATAGGTGCTTTTGCAGTTTAGTTAATCGTTTTTCCGTAAGTAGCGCACCCACATTTACTAATTAGAACACCAGTTAACATTTTTCGAAGATTTTACTGTGTGGGGGGGGGGGGGTTCTAATTGGTAAATGTCGGTGCATTACTTTTTGAAAATTTGAAAATTCTATGTTCCAGGAAAATAACAATTAAATTATTTCCCCCCCTCTCCCCAACTTGGAGTGATTTCCTTTTCTTGTTTTATTTCTTTTTCAACTAATTTTAAATTTTCCACCCAAAAAGTGCTATAATGTATTTTTGAAAATTAGAAAATTCTATGTTCTGGAAAAAAAAATAGAAATAAATAAATAAATATAAATTACACCCCCCCCCCCAACTTGGTGTGCTTTTCTTTTCTTGCTTTATTTCTTTTTCGTCTAATTTCAAATTTTCCGCGGAAGATTTTTACGCTATGTGAGAAGGCAGTTTGCTTGTTGAAGCCGTCGTTTATGCTACAGCGTGCGCGTAGCATAGATTGCTTGGTGAAGCGACGCTTCACTGAAGCGTCGTTTGCTTGGTGAAGCACGTGCATGTAGCGTAAACGGAAGCTGCTATATGGTGGAAAGTAGTTCGTCGGTTCAGAGGTTAATACCATGCAAACGGTAAATTTGCCCCAAGTTTGACTATCAGATTCGTTGTCAGCGACCTCAATTACCTAGAAAAAAAAACAAATTAGATCGGTTGGTGTTCTGTTGTAGCGTATCTAGATATTTACTAAATATTTTTTTCCTTTGGCATCAAAATCAACAGATTCTATACCATTTCTAAAATGATCTTTTCCCTGTTGATTGCACTATGATGCTGGTTGTGTGCAGTTTTAGGAGATCCACCCTTCTAGGCTTTGCCTTCTCTCTTTGAGAAGGAGTCAAGTTATTGCTAATAGCCTGAGCTATCTCTATCGGTGAATGCCGGCAGGGCTGCTCAGGCATTTTTTGCAGGCCAGATTGCTCTTCAATACTACTTTCCGGCCTTAGTGTAACATCTCGTCGTGGAAGAGAGATAAATACAGAACATTAGAGTTAGAAGTTAGTTTTTATTTGAGGGGAAAACCTAGCTCTCAGAAAAGAGATATCGAATATTAAGACAAAAATAAAAATTGGGTTTGTATTACTGTACACATAGATTCGAAAAAGTTGTCAAAAAACAAATATATAACAAATAAATGTTATCAAAGGCAAGATAAGTTACTTTTCTACCAAACTGGATATATTTTTGGTGTTTTTATTTAATGTAACATGTTTATTCAGCTCGAAAAACATGCAGTGGTGCAGTGCATTGGAAAATTCAAAATGACGCCCGACTCTCTCTTTAACACGGTAAGTTTGGGAAAAGGTGTTATAAATAATAAACTAGACAAAATATTATTAAAAAAACACCGAATATATGTCAACTTATGTCACGGTAACATATATTGAGCGAATTTCTAACAGTATTTTGTCTAGTTTATTATTTATAACACCTTTTCCCAAACTTACTATGTTAAAGAGAGAGTCGGGTGTCATTTTGAATTTTCCAATACATCGGTAAACACTGTATGCTTTTCGAGCTGAATAAACATGTTACATTAAATAAAAACAAGAAAATTATATCCAGTTTGGTAGAAAAGTAACTTGTTTTGCCTTTGATAACATTTGTTATATATTTGTTTTTTTGACAACTTTTTCGAATCTATGTGTACAATAATACAAACCTTAAAAATTCTAAAAGGAGTTAAATTTCTCTGGTCGAAGGCAGAATTGATACTACACTCGCCAAATTTCATTAAAGGGACAATTCAACTCTCCAAAGGGGGGGGGGCCTTTTGAAATGAAAAGTAAGTCTATTACTAGTATCTGTTCTTCAGATGCTGCACTTGAATTTCTTGTTCTCTTTCGGTGGAGGAGAAATCCTTCACGACTGAGACAATTTTTATTTTTGTACCTTTTCTCCACGTTAAAAAACGACCCTGGTGTCTAACTCTGTCCCGTGGGGAGGCATAGTAAATAGGTACTACATGAGCAACGACCTTAACTTCCGGTCTGCGCATGCGCCGTTCGCAACTTCCTATTGGCCGGTGATTCTTTTTCAAACAGTATTTTTTTTCCATTCTTTAATATTTTTACTCCGCATTTAAAAGTTTATAGTATACAAATCACCATGGCTGCTGTAAGTATTATATATATATTTATTTTAAAAAATAACAAGTATTTAATTACGCATATATTAACTGGCATAAAATTAACTTTAAAGTACTATTGTTTGTTTTTTTTTATTGTGCCGAGCTAGTCGTTTTCTTTCATAAAAACCACGTTGTGTTCAGGAAGTTCACAGATAAAAAAGTTTTTCATCAAAAAAAGTTAATTTTTTAAGAACTTATTTAGTCTAATAATAACTTAAAAATGGTGTATTTTTATTTATTTATTTTTGATCATTGATTATTAATGGTTCAGTAGTCGCCCGATTGTTTTTATCTTTATTTAAAATTCATATTTTAGTCACGTAAATTATTTTAAGTGAATTTGTTTTTGAAATTTATTAATCTATTTTTACTTTAACACTGTTATACAGAAAAAAAAAATTAAACATACTAAAACTTGTTTACAAAATGACTGTTTTGTTTCCGGATTAGTCTTCATTTCGGTGTTTCACAATAAAACTTGGGCATTTAGTAATAGAGACACTAGACAGGTACTTATACAGAATACGGACCGTACTGAAATAATAACGTTATTTAAAAACCCATACTTAACACGGGGAGGGGGTACTGTAACTATTTTGTACTTCACCTAATAATTTAATAAACAAAAGATACCGTAAAACTTGAAAATATAGTCAATGTGCTCGGTTTACGCCAACTGAAGACGCCTCAACAACATTTTCTAAAAAAGAATCGCGGGTTTGTATTACTGTACACATGGATTCGAAAAAGTTGTCAAAAAATAAATATATAACAAATGTTATCAAAGGCAAGATAAGTTACTTTTCTACCAAACTGGATATAATTTTCGTATTTTTATTCAATGTAACATGTTTATTCAGCTCGAAAAACATGCAGTGTTTAAAATTCAAAATGGCGCCCGACTCTCTCTCTCGGAGAGGGTAAGTTTGGGAAAAGGTATTATAAATTATAAACTAGACAAAATACTGTTAGAAATTCGCTCAATATATGTTACCGTGACATAAGTTGACATATATTCGGTGTTTTTTTAATAGTATTTTGTCTAGTTTATTATTTATAACACCTTTTCCCAAACTTACCGTGTTAAAGAGAGAGAGTCGGGCGCCATTTACAATTTTCCAATACATCAGTAAACACCGCATGTTTTTCGAGCTAAATAAACATGTTACATTAAATAAAAACACAAAAATATATCCAATTTGGTAGAAAAGTAACTTCTCTTGCCTTTGATAACATTTATTTGTTATATATTTGTTTTTTGACAACTTTTTCGAATCTGTGTTGAGTAATAAAAACCCAAAATCGCTTTTTTTTTTTTTTGTTTTCGGGTATGCTGAAAACGAATACTGCAGGGAAAATTAGCGCAGACAAATAGTTTTCTAGATATGAATTACTGTATTATGCAATGTAGTTCCTAGTAATTTGAATTGGCCGCCATCTTTGTTTCAATGAAATGGTGCAGTGAGCATGCGCAGACGAACTTTAAAGTTAATTCTACGAAATGCAAACGTTTATTCAACGTCATTTCTAGTTAATTCCACACACTAAAATAAATGCTGTCAAGAATTCAAATTCAAGAAAATTCGGTCAATGTCCAACCTGTTTATTCCGGAAGCTATTCTTAACATCGAGAGGTTGAAAATAAGAAAATGCCTTTCGGAATAACCCCCCCCCCTCTCAACCTCTCCATGGTAAGAATGGCTTTCGGAATTGCACTGAAAAAATACTGAGGGTTTGCCGCTTTCATATGTTTCCTGTTCAAACATGGCCGCCAATGATTTACATTTCAAAATACAGGTAATCTTGAATAATCGCTTTCTTTGTTTATAAGCCCATTTGGCAGAAGTGAAGTCCGACATTTTTAGCTACGGATGACCAAAACCGTATAGAATGAACCTTTTCTTTTTATGTATATACTGGCATTTCAGCCCGGCGTTGCCCGGGTGTTTGGAGGTGTATGTTGAGCAAAAAAAAAAAAAAAAAAAAAGTGGTAGTAGGAAGGCAGGCAGGCAGGCTCGAATCTGTACCGCGAAGGAGGAAAAGAATGGGGGAAAAAAAACGTGATGTCTTTGCTGTTATGACCACCGCCAAACCAGAAGGGACGTAGGTTTAAATTGAGGCTTAGACAATCGAAAAGAGGGGATGACTTTCGACAATATCTGCGAAAAAAGCGACCCCTCCCTGTAGAAAAGTGCCCAGTTGAAGGTGAAGATATTAATGTTTTTAGCCAATTTTTCGATATTTTTCATCTGAAAGGTCGAGCTTAAAAAACGATACTGACCTTGCAAAAATTCATCGCCTCTGTCAAAAGTTTTCGGCAAACATGCAAACATACATATATTAGTAGCTCAAATTTTCGACCCAAACCGATTAAAAAGCTCGCCCTATCTCTGAATACCCTTTATGTAAAATTTCAAATGTTTAGACTAGAAATTGTCTAATTTGGTAGAGACCACAGCGATAGGTGTATCAGAATTTTTGGGCAAATCGCCATTGCAAAACATTTGATTAAATAGACTCTCCATGTCTACAAGCTTATAACAATATGAAAATGTATTTTCAAACCCTAATTTTTATTTCAATAAAATGAGCAAAGACCAAATTTTAAAATCATAAAAGGTTTAATTGAAAAATATACAATATTTTTTTTTTCATCAGTTTTCTTTAAAAAAAGATTTCATGAAAAGCAACATAATTAACTTGAATCGAGATCTAATATACAGGGTGTCCCAAAAGTCGCACATCATCTAGGTTTTTATGAAAATAAATATAATATCTATTTTCTTGTTCATTAACTCAACAGATGGACAATTCTAGTACACATTTGAGATGTTCCCGAAGACAAAAATGCCAAGAGGGACAGATCTGGTGAGCGGAGTAGCCACTCCACGAAGATCAGTATATGGTGTGCAACTTCTCAGACACCCTGTGTGTGTGTGTGTGTGTATATATATATATATAACTGCCAAAAAATCACTTACCTGCTCCAAATTACTAAGCTATGGGTGCTTCTATTCTTCCTGTATAATAATTTATCCATATTTATATATTAAATTCCATATATTTTTTAAATGAAAGGATTTTTCAACCAAGAGTCATAGTAAACTGTCTCTTCGATAATAGTTTATCCGCCATTGAGGAACCCGGATGTTATTCGATTTCTCGCTTTGTTATGTATGGAAGTATCAAAGTGACAAAAATAATTATTTTAAAAACATAAAAACAACACATTAGTTATCTCGATAAGGTAAATATGAAGAATTACTGTACCCTCGAAAATTCCTTTAAAATTTCCACTTTTATAGGTTTTCCGTGTGCTGTAAATGGAAATAACCTTTTAAATATACGGCAAACGAGTAATTTCCAAGATATGAAGAAATGTTAGTGGTCAAAAAGTGGGTGTTTACTCGTCTATAATAATGTAACGTCAAATGGGCATCCACTTTATGGCCACATTGGGGGGTGGGCAATGTACAATGTACACAATTTAACATAACATTCTAGGAAACAAGCATGGGTGGGGGCTGCCGGTTAAGGTTTTTCGAGAGGGAGATGCTTAGTTTAATTAACCATTTTAACGTAAGTAACGCGAACGCGCCGATATTAACTGTGCATCTTCATGGAAGCTGTGTGTGACAGAACGGTAATCAGTTTCGGTTGTCTTCCCTTTGTCCTTTTGCCAGGCAGCCTTGTCTCCCTTTTGTATTTTTGACATATTTCATTTCAACTACAAAGTGGCCAGTATGTGCTACCATAATTGCAAAATAGTAACATTTCATTCATGTATTTTGTCCGATTACTAAAAATTGGCTCGACCAAATGTCGATTTTTTTTTTTTTTTTTTTTTTCTCTTAAAGAACTACATGAATTTTTGATATTTTAATTCTACTTCGAGTGAATTTTTTTTTTTTTTTGTTTTAAATATCTAAAAAAAGAAAACATTGAATACAATATAAGCAGAACATAAGCTTCCAATAAAAAAAAAATCAACATGGTTTTAAAAAAAAAAAAAGGTTTTACACTTGGGACTTTACAGGTAAATTTCCAAAAAAACACTTTTTTATTGTTTTAAATTACAATATATTATTTATTGATCTTTTATCTTCAATTTGTGATATATAAAACTTCGGTGAGTAAATTAATTATTAAAATTTTAATAGACATTTCAAAATGAAGGGGTGAATTTAAAAAAAAAACGTTTGTCTAAAATATTATATTTAGTTTATTGGAAAGAGCATAAAATTTCACATTGACCCTGAAAATATCATAAAAATTTAACCAATAGAAAAATTTTGATAGGTTTTTAAAGTTTAAAAATTGAAAAAAAATTAACTTGTATAATTCAATTGATTTCATTATGTAAAAAAAGATGGCTGCATGAAGGCGCACCGGCATTTTGTAAGCACTTTTTTAAAAAATGAAAATTAATATTTATATTATTTTTTTAAATAACATCAATAGTTTTGATTTGAGACCATAATTAACCAAGCTCTAGTCTATCATTTTACAGATGCTAAACTTCTGACTGACCAACAATATGGATTTAGGCAAGCCCGTTCCACAGCAGACATCCTCCTAACTGTAATCTCAGAACGTATATACCAGTCACGGAACAAAGTGGGGGAGGGTAGAGCGGTAGCTCTAGATATATCTAAGGCTTTTGACAGGGTATGGCATGAATCAGATAGATCATACGGCATCACTGGTAGAATGCATAACATAATTAAATCCTTCTTGGATAAGAGAAAAATCCAGGTTGTCCTTGACGGTCGTACATCTAAACAATATGATATAAATGCGGGAGTGCCTCAGGGGTCTATCCTTGGACCTCTGTTATTCCTAATATTCATAAATTACCTCCCTGACAAAATTGTCTGTGAGATGGGTATGTATGTTGACGACACCATGCTCTATAACAGACACGACAGGAAAACAAATGAACACATATCAAAAGAAATGGCAGAAACACTAGAGGAAGACCTCCGATCTGTAGTGGAATGGGGACAAAAATGGATGGTCACCTTCAATGCTGTCAAGACTAAACTTGTTTCCTTCAATAATTACAAGAAACCTTCCCTACCACCAATAGCAATGGCCAATGACTTTTTATCTGAAAGTACATCTTTTAAACTCCTCTGCCTAACTTTCACAGGAAACATGAGTTGGAACAATTACATTGAGAACATTGCCAGGACCGCTGCGAAGAAGGTGGGTTCTCTCATCCGTGCTAGAAAACTATTAACGCCTGAAAGTATCCTATACCTCTATAAGGCCACCATTCGCCCATGTATGGAATATTGTTGTCATATTTGGGCTGGTGCATCTGCTACAAGTCTGTCGCTCCTAGACAAGGTTCAAAAGAGAGTCGCCAATCTGATAGATCCTGAACTTCAGCTTCTGTCACATTGACGAAATGTTGCATCCATCTGCCTGTTCTACAAGTATTTTAATGGTGAATGCTCTGACGAACTGCAAGCACTTGTGCCCCCTCGACGTAAATACCCCCGATAAGCAGCTAAATCCCACCTCTTCACAGAGATCCCTAGATGCAAGAGGGCCTTCTACTCCAGCAGTTTCTTCCCCAGAACAGCTAGACTTTAGAATTCCCTTCCAGGTCCCTAATTCCCCGACTGTACTGACATGCAGAAGTTCAAGTGTAACATGAAACGACATCTTGCTGCCCAACTTCCTACACAGTACCCCTGATGCTTATGTCCTTGATAGTAGCCCCCTACAACAAAGTGCCAATGTGCCTTGTTTGGGGTGAAAATGCAATTAAAAAAAAAAATTTTTAAGTTTATTTTAGAAGTATATTCCATAAAAAAATAAACAACTCACTTTAAACAGCGGAATTACGAGTTTTTTATATTTCATTTGCAGTTTTGTGTTAGGGGTGTCAAAAATTCCCTCATAATTCTGATACACCTCCCGTAGCAGTAGGTGTGTCAGAATTTTTTGGGAATTTTTGACACCCTAACACAAAACTGCGAATAAAATATAAAAATAACTCTTAATTTCTCCCTTTAAAGTGAGTTGTTTATTTTCTTTATGGAATATACTTCTAAAATAGATTATTAAAGTTGTTTAAAAAAGTAATACAAATATTAATTTTTATTTTTTAAAAAACAGTGTTTACAAAGTGCCTGCGCGTGTTCATGCAGCCATGTTGAATTTTACGGGTATAATTTCTTTCAATTTAAAAATCTATCAAAATTTTTCTAATGGTTCAGTTTTTACGATAGTTTCAGGTTCAATGTGAAATTTTATGCTCTTTCCAATAAACGAAATATAATATTCTAGACAAGCTATTTTTTTTTTTTTTTAAATTCACCTTCCCATTTTAAAATGTCTATTCAAATGAAAATAATTAATTTTCTCACCTCAAATTTATATATCACAAATTGAAGATAAAATATCATTAAATAAAATAAGCTAATTTAAAACAAAAAAAATGAACAGTTATTTGCAAATTTACCTGTAAAGTCCAAAATTTAAAACCCTTTTTTCTTTTTTTTTTTTTTTTTTTTTTTTTTTTTTTTTTTTTTTTTTTTTTTGAGTCATATTGATATTTAAAAATAATTTAAACGCAATTAATTAAAAATCTGTAACGGAACATTTTGAAATAATGGAATTTTAATCGTTTTAATGTTTAGGAAGTTTCTTTTTCTTGGCAATTCAACTGATTATAGTATATATTAATTTGAAAAAAACACTTTTTTTTAAAAACCATAATATTAAATTTATATAATTTTTTTTTTTTTTTTTTTTTTTTTTTTTGCAACTTCAAGGTAAGTTTTTGTTCAATACGGGCATTTAAATTTTAAAAAAATAAATGTTTTACTTATTTGAACTTTTCTGTTTCATCATAAATAGAAATTTTGATAGATTTAAATATATTGTTCAAATTTCGAAAAAATAAATAAATATGGGAGGTTGGGGACACGTACTAAAAAAAATATATCCCCTCGTATATTTTACGGAAATTGTATTTTATAATTTTATATTGTAAGAAATTATCTTACCCGTTTTTGCCTATGGCAGAATGAAAGAGACTCAGAAAAAGCAACAAAGGCTCACCTTAAATCCAAGAATAATTTTATTTACAAAAGGGTAAAAGAGGAGTCCATATTGCAAAAGAGTGCCCTCTTTAGCTTCTGCCAAATGGCGGGTAGTTCTTGCCTAGAAAGGCGATGGTAGTTTTCTTCTTGTGAAGATGCTGGTAGACTCGGCCGCTCGTAGAATTGGTTGAGGGTTCGCGAAATCCTTCCAGACTGTCGATATGAACAACGCACTTTGCGACCGATGTTCATAAATAATATGCCCTTTTGCGGGCAATGAAAATGGAGTAATTAATCCGTTGAACATTTTAGCCTCTGGTTAGTATCCGCATTTAAATGAGCGGAGAAATAAATGGGGTAGAACCATGTCTTAGTTCATTAGACATAGAGCGAGATTACGCGCGTCTGCTTATTCGGCGCCGAGTTGAAATCTTGTTTTAGAACCGTGCCTTAGTTCAATAGGCACGGAGCGAGATTACGTGTCCGTCTTATTCGGCGTCCTGTCGAAATCTGATTTTTGAAACACAAAATTCCCGCCACTTCTGCATCCTCCGCAGCAACTGAATAACGCAATACCATTGGTCGAAATAATTGCGTGATTGCAATCACGCGGTTATCGCCCTTGCTTCTGAAATTTCTAACAATATGTAATTTCATTCTAAAATGGATAAGTATCGAAAATTTCATGAAAATCTGACCATTAGTTGATTTTTACTAGATTCATTAAACACGGGTATGTTTTCACATTCGAAATGCTTCCTACATGGGAACGTTATTTAAAGCACCAATTATGTAAACCCGATTTTCGTCTTGCAATTTCATTATTTTTGTATAATGAAAAAAAAAATGTTCAATTATTACTAGTTTATTCTGCCCTTCTTTTAAATGTTATAAAAGTTATATTGATAATATTAATTTATAATAAAGTTACATCGTTTTACATATAGGGGAGGTTAATTCTGTTGTGACTTTTGGAGGTGCCTAAGGAAGCAAAAGTTACAAAGCTGCCGACAGTAAAACCCAAATCCACTTTAACAGGAAGACCCGAAGTTGCTTGGGATTGGATGAAGATGACTACTGTGTACTTTTTTTTACTGCTCCCTCCTCTCATTTCACCCTCTATATAGTCGGAAGAAATTGAAATATTGGACAACTCTCTGAATTAGTATCTTATGCAATTATGCACAATTATTTGACGTTTTAAGAAACTTCTCTTCCTATTGGTCATTTAGTGAGGCACGTAGATATTCCTCACCACTTCCATTGTTTTTTCCCCAGAAAATTTATACATAGGATTTAAATTTTATTACAATTGAATGATGATGTCGCTAAATAGGGTTTGCGGGTTATATGAGAAATATATAAGGCATTAAAAATGTTTCTTATCGTAAACATTATTACATGAGGAGTCATTTCATGTAAAAAGGGTTTGCGGGTTATATGAGAAATATATAAGGCATTAAAAATGTTTCTTATCGTAAACATTATTACATGAGGAGTCATTTCATGTAAAAAGGGTTTGCGGGTTATATGAGAAATATATAAGGCATTAAAAATGTTTCTTATCGTAAACATTATTACATGAGGAGTCATTTCATGTAAAAAGGGTTTGCGGGTTATATGAGAAATATATAAGGCATTAAAAATGTTTCTTATCGTAAACATTATTACATGAGGAGTCATTTCATGTAAAAAGTTCATTTATTTTACCCTTCGAAACCCGAGAAATGTATGATTTAAATATGTGTAAATATTCAATAAGCCAAAAATATAAATATGGCTACTAGTTACCAATTTTGTTGATCAAAAATCAGTCTTGACCTTGCGATCAAAAACCAAGATCGAATCAAAATGGAATGGATTGACGAGACTTTAGTGACTTTCGTCTGGGGAAGCTCCCTGTTTTGATAAGCTTCTGGGCTTGATCTTTACCCCTGACCTGAAATGGAACACTTACGTCAAGCCAAGGTCGCTTCTACCACTCCAGAAGATATTTCACAGCTGATGCAATTGTCTATCTATATACAAGCCAAGTACATCCAAGGATGGAGTGCTGCTGCCACATCTGGGCAGGAGCTGCTAAAAACAGCCTATCCTGCCTTGACAGAGTACAAAATAAGCTTAGTGAGGGATGCCCTTTTCTCGTCCCTGCAACCTCTCTCCCACAGGAGAGACGTTGCGAGCCTGTCTTTGTTTTATCGTTACTTCCATGGTAAGTGCTCGTCTGAGCTCAAATCTCTGGTCCCCCCCTCGCCAATCTTTCACAATAAACACCCGTCTAGCTGAAACCACTGTCAAAAATTTCTCCCACCCCTTATCTGTGCCAAAACCAAAACGTAGATTCCATGAACAAAGCTTCTTTCTTAGAAGTGCACGCCTGTGGAACTCTGTTCCGTTTGCCTGTTTCCTACCTGACTACAACTTTTATGCTTTCAAGTCCAACATAAACAATTCCTGATGAACCGCCCCCTTAAGTAAGACACTTTATAAAATCTCCAATACTAATTTACTGTACACGCAATAACCCTTATCCTCGAGTAGCTTCCAGGCCTTAATAAGAGATAACTACCTTGTGTAAAAAAAGAAAAAAAAAAACTGTTTAGTTTGTATCTTTATGAATTAGCCTCCTCCCGCTTTTCGCCAAAATATTTGAGTCCTTAGTTAATAAAGCCCTAGTCCAGCACCTAACAGCTGCTAAACTCTTGACTGACAAACAATATGGATTCAGGCAAGCCCGTTCAACAGCAGATATCTTAACTGTAGTTTCTGAACGTATATACCGTTCATTGGATAAAACAGGGGAGGGTAGAGCGGTGGCCCTTGATATATCTAAGGCTTTTGACAGGGTATGGCACGATGGTCTTCTAAGGAAAATTAGATCATATGGAATCACTGGAAGAATTCATAACGTAATTAAATCCTTCTTAAGTAATAGAAAAATCAAAGTTGTCCTCGACGGACGTACATCCAAACAATATGACATAAATGCGGGAGTGCCTCAGGGGTCTATCCTTGGACCTCTATTGTTCCTGATATTCATAAACGACCTCCCTGATAATATTGTTTCGGAGATGGGTATATTTGCCGATGACACCACTCTCTATAACAGATATGAGGGGAAAACAAATGAACACATATCCAAGAAAATGGCAGAAACACTAGAGGATGACCTCCAATCCGTAGTGGAATGGGGACAAAAATGGTTGGTCTCATTCAATGCTGCTAAGACTAAGCTTGTTTCCTTCAATAACTACAAGAAACCTTCTCTACCACCAATAGCAATGGCCAAGAACACATTGCCTGAAAGTACTTCTTTTAAACTCCTCGGCCTAACGTTTACAGGGAATATGAACTGGAATAGATACATTGAGAGCATTGCCAAGGCTGCTGCAAGGAAGGTTGGCTCCCTCTACCGTGCTAGAAAACTACTTACGCCTGCCAGTATCCTATACCTCTATAAGGCAACCATTCGCCCATGTATGGAGTACTGTTGTCACATCTGGGCTGGTGCATCTGCTGCTTGTCTCTCGCTCCTGGACAGGGTTCAAAAAAGAGTCGCAAACCTGATAGGTCCTGAACTGTCATCTGGGCTTCAACCTCTGTCCCATCGACGAGATGTTGCGTCCCTCTGCCTGTTCTACAAATACTTTAATGGTGAATGCTCTGACGAACTGCAAACACTTGTACCTCCCCGACGTGACTGCCCCCGACAAACCCGACAAGCTACTAAGTCTCATCCCTTTACAGTGGAGATCCCTAGGTGCAAGAAAGCCTTTTACTCCAATAGTTTCTTCCCCAGAACTGCGGGTCTTTGGAACTCCCTTCCGGGATTCTGCTTTCCCAACTGCAATGATATGCAGAAGTTCAAGTGTAATGTTAACAGACATCTTTCTACTCTTCTCCCTTCATAATGACCCCGCTAATTAATTCCCTAATAGTAGCCCCCTGCTTCAAAGTGGCACTGTGCCTTGTTTGGGGTGAAAATTGAATAAAAAAAAAAAAAAAAAAAAAAAAATTCATGTGGAGAGAGCGAGTGGCACAAATTTAGCGAAATCCTTTGCCGCATCACGTGCATTTCATGACAACTTTAAAAAAAAATTTTTATTTAAACATTTTTTTTATTTAAACATTTTTTTATTTAAACATCTTTTTTTATTTAAACATTTTTTTTATTTAAACATTTTTTTTATTTAAACATTTTTTTTATTTAAACATTTATTTTTATTTAAACATTTTTTTTTATTTAAACATTTTTTTTATTTAAACATTTTTTTTATTTAAACATTTTTTTATATAAACATTTTTTTTATATAAACATTTTTTTTATATAAACATTTTTTATATAAACATTTTTTTATATAAACATTTTTTTATATAAACATTTTTTTATATAAACATTTTTTTTATTTAAACATTTTTTTTATTTAAACATTTTTTTTATTTAAACATTTTTTTATTTAAACATTTTTTTTATTTAAACATTTTTTATTTAAACATTTTTTTATTTAAACATTTTTTTATTTAAACATTTTTTTATTTAAACATTTTTTTTATTTAAACATTTTTTTTATTTAAACATTTTTTTTATTTAAACATTTTTTTTATTTAAACATTTTTTTTATTTAAACATTTTTTTTATTTAAACATTTTTTTTATTCAAACATTTTTTTTATTTAAACATTTTTTTATTTAAACATTTTTTTATTTAAACATTTTTTTATATAAACATTTTTTTTATTTAAACATTTTTTTTATTTAAACATTTTTTTTATTTAAACATTTTTTTATTTAAACATTTTTTTATTTAAACATTTTTTTATTTAAACATTTTTTTATTTAAACATTTTTTTTATTTAAACATTTTTTTTATTTAAACATTTTTATTTTTATATTTTAGTGTGACAATTTAAGCAATTTTTAAACAACTTTTATTTTTAAGTAAAATTTAGTTTTAATTTAAAATGAAAAATATTTTATGTAGAATAAATGTGTGAACAGATACCTCGCTGCTCAACTTCCAGTTTAGGATGTCCATGTAGTTATGGTCCCTAATTCATAGTATCTTCTTAGTGCCAACGTGCCTTGTTTGGGTTGAAATAAAGTTCTAGCCTAAGAGATTCTCATAAGTTTCAATGAATAAAATTTGGAATTAAATTGCTACAATTTTGTCACAGGGTACATAACCCCTGTTTACTGTAAAAGACAAAATGAACAGGATAACATTTTTTTTTTTTTTTTTTCTTATCTGGATTCTTTGGACTACTGTTCTCATCTTAGGTGTTATTTTTATATATAACCTCCAACTTTCTTCAAATGTATATTGTTGAACTCTATAATTTCAAAAAGGACCCTTTATTTAATCCGCAAGGACCAGTGGTGTAATGGATAAAATTAAACTTCTACCCAAGCATGGCTGATAAAATGAGAGCATGTTTCTCCAGTGGATTAAATAAAGGGTTCCGTTTGAAATTCTATGCAAATTCCTAAGTCTCATAGAAAGATTCCCAAGTTCAACATGATACACCTGAAAAAGGTTGGAGATTACATCAACCGAAATGTTGTAAAAATAACACTCAAGCTGAGACTGGTAGTGCAAATAATATGAACAATCAGTCCTTATTTCACTCTCCAGTTTCTCTGACTGTACAACATGTTGATGTTACCAAACAAGTCGTACGTATATGTACATGTATGTATGCTGCTGCCAAGCCACTTGGTATATTTATGCAATTTTGTTTATGGTTGAATAAAATACTTTCACATTTGTTTTTGCTTTTCTTTCCAGACTATGCCAATTAACCCTAAGCCGTTCTTAAACGGGCTTACGGGGAAACCAGTCATCATCAAATTAAAATGGGGCATGGAATATAAAGGTTATTTGGTGTCTGTGGATGGATACATGAACTTACAGGTAAATTTTTAAAAAATATTTTTATTTTGATTAT
The DNA here is from genome assembly GCF_053919585.1 of Euprymna scolopes. Lineage (NCBI taxonomy): Eukaryota > Metazoa > Mollusca > Cephalopoda > Sepiida > Sepiolidae > Euprymna > Euprymna scolopes. The sequence goes on along the minus strand of NC_136483.1, from coordinate 111,753,714 downwards.
TCAAACTACTGTTTTCATTTCAAGTGCTATTTGCACAGTTTCAGCCAATGTAACCTCTCTTGTCAAACTTGGGAATCTGCACAGAATTTTAGACGGAGTCCTTTATTTAAGCTTTATTTAACGCTTTCATTCCGTCAATCATGACCGGAAAGGAGTCTTTAGTAATTTTCTATCATGTTTTTCATATCCTCCGCCCAGAGGATTTGAACCTCCAGAAGAGCGTCACTTAAAATTGCATTTTACTTAATACTTTGTTTAGCAATACACATGAAAAAATTGAAATAGCTTGAAATATTTCAATATTGGTATGCATAGAAAGAGCTTGATGAGCTAAGAAAGAATCTTTTTAAATTTTTAAAATCTGATTAAAATTAAGGAAGTTATGGCTATTTTTGTGCCTCACACGTTTGGATATTTCCCCTCTTTAAGACCATATGCGTTTCGTCACATTTTTTACACTACTTTTTCAGTAAAAATGTCATATCTTTGTTAAAACACAAGACTAAGAAATGAAATTTACTGTATAAGTGTATTTTTGTACAAGGAATCAGAATATGCAACTGAAAATCTCCCAAAGTTTATGGTTTCCAAATAATCTGCAGTAAATGTGCATAAATATGCAGCAATTCCTTAAAAATGCCATGTATCCATAAACAGAAAAGAAGTTGGAGAACTCTAAGTTGAATTGTAATGTGCTTTATGTACAAAAAACTTAAATCTAAACATAAGACCATTTAAAAATGAATATATTGCAATATTTCTTTGGTATTATTGTAGATTAACACCTTCTGTTTAACCCCACTCAACTCCTTCTGACCACCCCTCCAAAATGTGATTCTACCTTTTTAGGAAATTATGTATAAAATGGCATGAAAAACTTTAATGAAAGATAAACAAATTATTTTAGAATTGAATGTAAAATAATTTTCTATTACAGATCATTCTAGCATTTTAGGGCAGTTAACTGTTTTTTTTTCTATGGGAAAATATGCATGCTTTTTTTTTTTTTTAAGATGATTATGTGTAGTTTTAAGAGGGTTTCTATGCAATGACAATATGTGGAGGGTTGCCATTCGGACTTTGAATTAATTGTAGGGCTAAGGAAAATTATGTGTGAACATACTGAAAACTTGACAGAGACAAAGCTAACAAAAACAATATTAGAGGGGGGAGCGGTTAGTTTCACAAAAATTTAATGTAAAATAATTCACCATTTCCTGGCCATTCTAGCATTTTAGGACAGTTAACCAATTTATTTTTATGTGTATTTTTCTTTAAGGAAGGATCTATTTTTTGTTTGTTTGTTTTAGATGCTTGTATGTGGCTTACAGAGGTATTTTGGTGGGGGGGGCTTGCCACTCGAACTTAGTGTTATTGTTAGGGTTAAAGAGTGTTTTAGGAGGAGACTTGCCACACATAATTTGGATTAGAGGTGAAGTTAAGAGAGCTTTTTTTTCAAAGAGAGCGTTCATCACTCATATTTACTGTTAGCGGTTCATAATTATTGGCTTTATATTATATATTTAGTTTTAATTTAATAAGAAACTGCGTTGCGAAATTTCAAAGAAAATTCCATAAATTTGTTGATTTCTATTTTCGAGGTTGAAGGTGTTAATTCCATAGGCCGTTTATACTACGCTGGAGCAGGTTGTAAAAATATCTTTCGCTTAATAAGTAGAAAAAAAAATTAACGAAATAAAAAGCTTCCTAATTGTAGTTTGATGTGTTTTCTAACTGCTTTTAAAATTTCAAGAATATTGATATAGATTTTGAGGGTTTGTATTACTATACACATAGATTCGAAAAAGTTGTCTAAAAAACAAATATATAACAAATAAATGTTATCAAAAGCAAGTTACTTTTCTACCTAACTGGATAATTTTTTAGTGTTTTCATTTAATGTAACATGTTTATTCAGCTTGAAAACAGTGTTTACCGATGTTTTGGAAAATTTTAAATGGCGCCCGACTCTCTTGAAACGGTAAGTTTGGGAAAAAGAGTTAAAAATAAAAAAGTAGACAAAATACTGCTAGAAACTCGCTCAATATATGTTACCGTGACATAGGCTGACATATATTTGGTGAGTTTTTAACAGTATTTTGTATAGTTTTTTTTTTTTTAATTTTTAACTCCTTTTCTCAAACTTACCGTGTCAAAGAGAGTCGGGCCGGGCACCATTTTTAATTTTCCAATACATCGGTAAACACTGTACGTCTTTCGAGCTGAATAAACATGTTACATTAAATAAAAACACTAGAAAATTATCCAGTTAGGTAGAAAAGTAACTTATCTTGCCTTTGATAACATTTATTTGTTATATATTTGTTTTTTGACAACTTTTTCGAATCTATGTATAAACGAGATTTTGATACTTATTTTGATTTTGAAAAAAAAACATTTGTGGCTGTTCGCAGTAAAACATTGTTTTAATTCGCTGTTCAAAACTAATTTAAAGAATAAAAGTGCATGCAAGCTATATATCTACAAAAGTTTATTTTGTTTTTTTTTTAACCATGTTTTTAAATTTGACGAAAAATGTGAGAAATTGCAACAGATTCATAATGCCGAATTGGTTGGGATTGTTGTTATTATACATTCTGAAAACCGAATAGTTCTAAACTAATGTTATTCTGATAACAAAATAGCTCTAATTAAACATAAGAACATTTATATTCATATTTTCATGTTTTTCTTTATTCGTTCTTGAATAAAAATTAAAGAACGCCTGTTTGTTTATATACTGTGCTATCGCTGATTCTACAGGCTGGAGCTGCTGCTGCTGCTTCTAGTAATACTAACTTCATTTGATCAAATTCGAGAAATAGAAACAATTTTTTTTTTCGGGTAGGTCCTTTTAAATTATCAATTACCGCGGTCCTACTCAACATAAAATAATACTTTTAATTGATAAAGATAGTAAAAAGATTGATTTACTTACTACTGGGTGTCCGAAGAATTTTTTTTCAAAATGTTCGATACTCGGCATATTAAAGTCTTATTTTTAACACGACAAAAAAAGAAATGGTCAAAAATATTTTGGACACTTGACAGTATTAAGATTAACACCTCTTCTTATTGATTCCCAAATTTCATGACGAAATTCTTCATACAATCACGGTACGGACCTTTAGAAAACAGGGGGGGGTCATTACAAAACCTTACCGAAAACGCCATTTTATGACGTTCACATTTTTATCACTTTATTTGCTTAAAACTCTTAAAATATATAATGTACATTCATATTTATTAATTCATTTGAAAGTATATTCATTTCCGAACAAAACAGTAGTAATTTGAAGACTTGAAGTGCTTTGGTTTAAAAAATATGGCTATTTTAGTAGAACTACCTTGAAATCTGTGATTATCCAAAGCGTTTTTTCGTCCGTGTGTATTACTACTTTGTTACACAATATGGGTCCTTGCAAATTTTGACAAGATACACTTGAAGAAAGTTGGTTTATCAATTGTCATCTCAAAAATTCAGGCATATGATTTACTTTTATCTATAAATAAAAGTGACCATATACAGTAGCGTTCAAAACTAAGGTACAAAATTTTAAAACCTAATATTGTTAGAAATGTAAAAAGCTGAAATTTTGACAACTGGTAGTAGTAATCATCCATAATAACATACTAAAATTTGAATCATTTGCAAAGGATAGAAAAAGAATTATAACAATTATTTATTTTCAAAATAGGAACGTCCAAAAGTAAGGGATAAAATTAAAAAAAAAAAACAATGTAAACAGCCAAAAAAGAATAAAAATACATGTACAATCAATATTTAGTAAATGAGCCCTTGCTTTCAATGACGGCTACACATCTTCGACTACAAGAACGAATCCGTTCTTGACAATCCTTGATACTAATTTTAGACCATTCGTCTTGAAGCTTCACCCACAAACCCTCTGTGTTAGTGGGATTTCTTTCCATAACTTTCACTCCTAAGGTCTTCCAAAGATTTTCTATTGGATTTAAGTCAGGACTTTGCGGTGGCCAATTCATAATTTGGAAATCTTGCTCGCTAAGGTAACTCATTACCACCTTTGCTTTGTGACATGGGGCATTATCTTTCATAAAGGTAGCCCTATCGAAACCTGAATTCTGTATGATTGGCACAACATGATCTTGAATGATATTTTTTATAGATCTTCACGTTTACACGAGTTTGTAACCAGACAAGAGGTGGTGTACCTTGGCTAGAAAACATTCCAAATACCATGACTCTTCCGCCCCCATACTTGACAGTTTTCTTAGTGCACTTTGCATTTTATCTTTCACCAATACGTCTCTTTACATTGTTTTTTCCATCATTTCCAAATAAATTAAACTTACTTTCATCACTGAAAAATACTTTTGCCCAATTTTCATATATTCAAATTACATACCTGTGTGCAAACTCTACTCTCTTCTTATTCTTCGAACTAACAAGTGGTTTCTTCTCTGGGGTTCGATTAAACAGCCCTATTTCTTGCAGTCGTCTAGAAACAGTCTGTCTTGACACATTAACAGATGAGGTACTATTCATAACCCTTTTAATTTCTGTGAAAGCCTTAAAACGGTCCTTTAATGGCATACGCTGCATTATTCGATCTTCTCTTGCCGAAGTTTTATGGGGTCTGCCAGTTTTAAAAGCACTAACTATCTATATAATTATAAAACTCAAATGATCTTGTAACGATGTATGTAAACCACTTTCCGGTTTATGACGTCCGGTTGCTCATGTGCGCATGACCTGCGCACTGAAATATTAACTTTATTATTTCAAAATTATTATTTAACATGAGAAGAGTGGGGTTTAAAATAACTTAAACGTAATATAGAAATGAACGATAAAAAAAAAAAAAAAAAAAAAAAAAAAAAAAAAAAAAGCAGATATTTCAAAATTTGAATTTAACTATAATAAGTATTATGGTATCTGTTCAGTGCACATTTACCTATAAGTATGGCCAACCACTTATTATTCAGATACTGTAAAAAAAAAATTTTTTTTTTTTTTTTTTTTTTTTTTTTTCAAAAATAATCAATTATAATTAACAGAATGACTCATAGAAATCTATCTATATTCTTTTTTCATTTTAATATACTTTCATAGAAGTGTTTCTGTTATGTAAAAAAAAAACTATTTTCTTTACGTCACAAGTGTCACGCTTATACATGAATTCCATAGCTAATATAACATATTGACCCAATGGATCACGGGTAGTCTAGTATCATATAACAGTATCATTGTAGGATTTAACAACCCTGCCTACAACACTCTTGGAATGTTTCACTTTCTCTGAAATCTCTCTAATTTTTTATTTTTTTTATTTTACTTTTGTTAGTTTGAAGAGATCAAGGGGCTCCTTCCTGGGGCTAACACTCGATTCTATTATAGTTTAAATTTATATCCGAAGGCTCTTTTAAGAATAGACACTGTTCCCTTTATGGCTGCTATCTGTATTTCCTTACAGCTTGGTTTTCCAGGGATTGCTTCTAAGTATTTTTGAAGGTTCTTTTTTATTAGGCCAGTTGCTCCTGTCACAACTGGTATAATGTTTATTTCTTTCAGAGACCATGTTGTTTTTAGATAATTTTTTAGGTCCTGATATTTTATCTTTTCCCGTTCTGCTCTATTAAGGCCAAAGTCGTTTGGAACTGTGACGTCGATAATGAGTCCAGTCCTTTCGGGCTTGTTCCATATTACTATATCTGGCTTGATGGCCTTGTCTGTTATGTATCTGCCTGCCTGTATGTCTTTGTCATAGAACACTGTTACTATTCCATTTGATATCGGTGGTGGTTCATGTTCCCAGATGTTCGACAACCTATCTAGTTGCATCTCTCCACGGATCTTCCAATGTAAGTATTTACATACTTTGTTGTGGCGAGCAGTGTAATGACCATCGGCTAGAAGGATCTTGCATCCAGACATTGGGTGGCTTGTCTTTCAACAGCTAAGTGACAGAATCTGCATTAGTCGGTTTTTTGTAGACCAGCTATTTTCTTAAATCCATTTGTGAGTAAGCCTTGGTCTTGTGCAGCTATAATTAATCGTTCTTCATCAAATGGAAATTTATCACTTTTAAGCCATTGTAGTGAGGCCTCCTTGTCAATGTAGCTCTGGTTCAGTTCTTCCATGAACCTGCCTGCTCTCTTATGTTGTTGCCATCCTTCTAGTCTTGTCTTCAGTTCCCTTTTTGTATACTCCTTTTTCTTCTTTCGGGCGATTAGGGTTGCTGGATTGTCATATTCTTCTATTGTGTTGTCCAGTGTGTTACCACTGAAATTTTCACCAAGCTTTGTAGTTGATGTCTGCTGGGGCAAAACATTTGGTGTGATGTTCATTCACCATTTTTATTTTGGGGTCAGAAGAACATTTGATATATTGGCCTATGCTTACCACTGAAGTTTGGTATGCGTGGTTTATTTCAGTGAGGCCTAAACCACCTTCTCTCTGGTAAGTACAGCCTGTCCATGCACTGATGTTTGTATGGTGTGCTTTTCCTTGTGTAGCTTCACAATAGCTTGTCTAACAGAGTAATCAAGTTTTTGGCATTTCGCCATGGTGCCAGCTGATGCAACGTTTACAAATGACTAAGTAAGACTTATTCTTTAGAGGAAATCAAAAAATTTGAATATAGCATACTGTTTACATTGTTTTTCTCAATTTTGTCCCTTACTTTTGAATGTTCCTATTTTGAAAATAAATTATTCTTTTTCTACCCTTTGCAAATGATTCAAATTTTAGTATGTTATTATGGATTATAACGACTACCAGTTGTCAAAATTTCAGCTTTTCACAGTTGTTATTTCCAACAAATATTAGGTTTTAAAGTTTTGTACCTTAGTTTTGGATGCTACTGTATCTATTAATAATAGATTTTTGTATCATGTCTGAAGCCAAATCTCTATTATTTGTGATCATTGTACTTGGTTGGAAAGTAGTATCAAAGGGTAGGGTAGTATCTGTTATGATAGGAAAGAAAATAATGTAGGGTTGTAAGAAAATGTAAAAAAAAATAGTTAAACTTTTTATTTATTGGAAAATTTAAAAAAAAAAAACACAATTAAAAATTAGTTCCCATTACTGTGTTTGATTTGGATTATTCAAACGAGTGTTTTCATCTTAATTGTTATTTACACATTTTGGTTGATGTAACTTCTGGCCTTCTTCAGATGCATCTTGTCAAAGTTGAGAATCTGCATAGAATTTTAAATGGAACCTTGGGTTAACATGCTCTTATTCCGTTGGCCATGACTTGGTAGAAATACTAAGTAATTCGTGATTGTATTTTCAGGTGTATGAATAATTCAAATAATACTAATTATCAACCTGGAATCAAAAAGTTCAGAAACATGATTTCACATTGATTCACCCAGCTTAAAATTGGTATAGTATGCCTTAAGATTGGTGTAGTATGTCTAACCAAAAGTATTGTCTCCTATTTTTATTCTGCCCGAATAGATCAGATGAGATTACAAATTGCATTATTTTGATAACTGAACTTATGCATTCATGACCTGAAAGTTTTATCTTTCTGTTGCAGGCATTGATCTTGTGAGACTAAGAAAGTAACCCCTGTCATGGACGTATGTCAGAAGCAGAGATGTCATTTTAAATTGAATAAATCAATATTTAACAGTACCTGTTGAACGCTTAAGAAGCTGATGTCAGTAGTTAGGAGATGAGTTCATCAATTTCAGATTGGCAACATAATGTGAGCCAGATTTTTCCGACTGAGGCACCATTCATTACTAGCAAAAGTGCATTGAGAATGATGATTATGTAGAAAAATAAATTCTGGTGTAAAAAAGGTTGCTTGTTTTAATGATACCACTCCTGTCTTCATAGCTCTTTTACTTTTTGAGTAAAAAATAATGAAATAAGAAACTTTACTTTTGGAACAACCGTAGTTAGTCAGATTGATTATGTGAATGTTATGTGCAATGTTTTTTTTTGTTTTTTTTTTTTTTGATGTGTTGGTTAAATTAATATACATGCATTCAGTTTTCAGATTTAATTGTAGAAATGTCATTTCAAACTTGAACATGACAGTCGACAGATCTACCAATCAAAATATTTGAATGTGTGTGAAAAAATAAAATTTTGTTTTGCTGTTTGCATAATTTTATGACATTTCTGATTCCTTTTAAAAGTTTTTAATTTTTCCATTATTTTTTTCAGTTGGCCAACACAGAAGAATATATCGACGGTGCATTAGCCGGTAACTTAGGCGAAGTCCTTCTCAGGTAAATCAACTTTTTTTTTTAGCTTGCTTACTTTTGTACTTGTGATGGCATTCACCCAGAGTGGTTAAAACAGCTTTAAGTGAATTCACCGCATCATTAGTCAAAGCAGTCCATTCAGGTCTCTCTGCTGCTGAATTCTCAGCATACTCTAGCTGTTCACAATTGCATCATCACACACAGAAAACATGTGGATCAGTCATAGCTTCCGAGTTAGCCTTGACAATTGCGAGCCATGTTCTCAGTTGACCATCACCTTTCTTGTGTCCTCCCGCTAGCAGTATTGGTGCTATTGCCTTTTAAATCAGATCAGTTAGTGGATGATGAAGTGTGCCGAAACTATCGGAACCTCTTGATTAATCTAGGAAGCTTACATCGTGCATGGATTGTTGCATTTGGGGTGTGATCAGAGACAAATCCTGAGAGTGCAGCAAAAACACCACCGATCGAAGACTTCCAGTCTTTGAATGTTGGCTACTCGTATGGGACCAGGTTTTGCACCCGTAGAAAAGTATTGTGTGAACAAAGATTTGGTGGATGCAGCATTTGGTCATTAGTTGGATTTTTTTTTTTTTTTTTTTTTTTTTTTTTTTTTTTTTATGGGCAAATACAATTAGAAAGCAGAGCAAGCCCTGTTAATTCTGAGACTTCATCTTTTTTTTTAAGAGGAAAAAATGAGATTTTAGAAGTAAACAAATACAATTCAATCCCCAATGTTTCCTGTCACATAAAATGCTTGACATCCTCAAAAAATGATATTTACATGCATCATTTCAGATTCTTGTCCACAATTTTCTGCTATATCAAAAAAATAAAGAAATATATGCATTATTTACATGCCTGTGATGAAACAAAGATATCTTATTCCAAAAATCACGTAAATTGATGAAGTTTTTTTTTTTTTCTTATGTATTTATAAATAAAACCATCTGACCAATTTACATGATTTTTTGGAATATTCCGTTTTGTCACAGATTTTTCTTTATTTTATTTTTTAATTTAGGGGGGATTCTGAACAAGAAACATTTTTTTTAATTTTTATTGATTTATTTCTGAAAATATATTAGGTAAGAAAACTGAAAACATTTTAATTTACTTAATATTCTTAAACATTAACGGGAAGTAATCACTTCATGAGTTATTTCCCTTGATTTGCAAATCTTTATTTCCCTTGATTCTAAAAATCTTATATTTCTAAACATTAAAGGGAACATTTTATCTGGCCAATGTAATTATAGCTAAATAAAAGAATCATGGGTAAGTCACAAAGAGATAAGGAACATATATACATCTCAATATTCTGTCGGATAGAGCTTTATTTATAACTAGCAGACCTCCCAGCATTGTCTGGTTATAAAATATGCTTAAATATATTTTAATTTATGCAGAATTCCTACTTCTTATAGGGTCAATTCTCTATGGATTATTATATTGTACCCAATATATAATAATGATTTCAAAAAGAAAAAAATGACTTAAGTGTCATCAGCAAGAATCGAAACCAAAACGTAGCTCTCCAGTCTTATTCTTTACCCCCTGAGCCATGTTCATTAGGGCAGGTCGATTTGCAACATTTTTCAGAAAATCAACATGGCACTGGTGATGATAGTTGGGATTTGATGTGATAAGAACAGCTACCAAAAATTAGATTCCCATCAAATCGTGTAGAACAATGCTGAAAAATCCTTCATTTTCATAGCATTTTTCACAACACTGACTTTGAAATTTCACTATTTTTGTAAAATATTCAATTAAAATTGATATACTTATATGAAATACGTTGAAAGAAAAGTATATACATGAATTATAATTTTAATTATGAATCACACCTAGCAAAATATCTCAACTTTTACTGCATTGATTAAACAAAAATGGTAAAAAAAGCTAATTAGCAACTAAGTCTTTTAAATTTCACAATTCAAAAAGATATGTGGAGATGTATTACACGATATAACAACTTGATACAAGTTACAGAACCATGTATTTTAATTTTTTATTAAATTCAATAACATAAACTGTTATAATAAAACTAAATTGTTCTGTATACTTTCCTTTCGAGGAAAATGAAGGTCTAATTTTCTGGCACAATGACTTTGTAATAATGTGTCTGTGTCTTGCTTCCTGCTCATATACAACTTTTTGAGAAAAATCAATCAAATTTTACCAGTGTGTGGCTGCAAAATTGATGGCAGTTATCTTTTTTTTTTTTTTTTTTAGTTGTTCACTGTTTCTGGAAAAAAACAACACAAAAACATTATTATTTGAAAACACTTATTTTTTTTATATTTTTGCGATGTAATATGAATAAAACTATCGTTTGGGTAAATTCCAATTGTTTAATTTATCATAGTGTTTGAGGATAGACAGCTCTAGTCCATAAACACATTAATCTTGTGGCTTATGTTAGTCATCTTCCTTGATTCAAGGGCCCAATTTTCTTAAGTTAACTTCTTCACAAGAAATGCCAACAGCATACTCAAAAAATAGCCTCTGGTCTTCACACTTGAATTATTTGTTTCTTCTGCTGTCAGATAATGATGATCAGGAGAGACACTAATTTTTTAGAATTCTACTTGAGGCAAATCTTTATAATTATTAATACAAAGTTTCCCCAAAGGACCAGTAAATGTTGTTAGGCTTTTTGTTGTTCCATCAATTAATTTAAAAATTGTTGTAAATGGCAGTTCTTCTAGTGGAACCTGAAAATTGGAAAATTTGCATATTTAATAATAGAGCCAGATTACATAATAAATACCAATATATTATTTTATTTTCTACAAAAAAGGAACATAATTGCAGGTAAATTTATACAATTGATTTTACCTCCTTGTTTAGGACAAGTGCAGATTATGTGCCTTGTTTGACATTTTTCCGTCTTGCACTTTACTGCAAAGTCATCACATCTCAAGACAGAAAGTTTACAGCTACAAGAAAATATATCAAACAGTCTGTCTAGCTGTTCCTTCATTCTTTTCACTTTGACAGAAAATCTCTTGCAGCAATCAATCTGTTTGGCCCTCTTATAGCAAAATTTATTGACCTTCTGTCCTATACAATGTTACCTTAACAAGGGCAATTGTGGATTGACTGCTTGCCGAATACTAATTATTTCCTTGGCAATTAACTTAGAAATCTCACTATTTTTTAAGTGGGGATAACTGTTTTCGAGGAAATAACTAAACTGGATAACTTGTCGTGAAGTTGGGGGTGTTGTTTCATCCAAATGACAAGGTGGACCAGCAAATTTTGTGAACCACGGGTTAAAACTGAACGTCGTGCTTTTACTGACATTCTAATCTGAAAAGTAAAATAAATAAATAGATTATAACTGAAGGAAACTGCATTAGGCTATCTTCCAGTTTCATACGTAAAAAATAAGTGCTAGTTATAAGAAATAATGAAAAACTTTGTAGAGTTGAATTAGATGTGCTGAAAAGAGAGGATCAAACCAAATCAAAGGCATAATAATGTTTAGTTTAGACATTTTTAGCAGATTTTAACTCCGCCTTCGATAACCTGAATTTATCCATAAAGAGATTCATTCTTGCTGTAGCTGTGCCATTTTAAATGAGTGTTTAGAGTTTAAAAAACCAGTGCTGTGCATCTATGTTACTATGCTATTTTTAATAGTATTTTCAAGTTAAATTCAATTTTTATGAAATTTTTGTTTATTAAATTTTTAGGTGAAAGTACAGAATAGTTACAATACAACCTTATTCCCATTAAAGAATGGCTTTCTAAATAACAAAGTTATTTTAGCACAATAACATAGATGCACAAATAACGAAAAACCTTTAAACCTTATTTACTTGTATTAATCTTTGTGGGTTATCTGATTTTAAAACTATAATTTTTGAAGAAAAACACTGCTTAAAAACAATTACTCCCTAAAAGTAAAAGAAATTAAAATTTGACACTAATTTTCTGCAAAGTATTTTTTATTAAGTAGAAAAACGTGAAAATTTACGTGATTTATGTTTCGTAAAGAATGTGTAGAATAAAATTGTATGGACTATATTTTTGTTGTTGTTTTAATATAAAACTGGAGTATTACTATATTTTAATAAAAATTTAAAATAGAATTTGATGTGGAATATTAGGTTGGTGCAAAAATAATGTTTTTGACATTCATTTGAACGTCAAAAAATGACATTGTTTTTGTGTCAACCTAATAGAAAAACAAATTAAAAAAGATAAAACAAATATGTTTAAATTCGCTGCAGACACTTGAAATATAATATATATATATTAAACAAGTCCTTTTCGTTTTTCCTTTCGAAATAATTAAGCCTAAATCGTAATGTTTTCAAATTAAATAATAAACAAACATTAATTTTCAATATCAATAACGAGCGTGTTTTGCGACGGTGAAATCTAAAATGTTTCCACCCAAAAAAAGTTCCTGAAATGAAAAAGCGAACTTTGGTCGTTATTATTTAAAAAACATAATTTTGCCTTTACATTTAATATTTATTTTATTAATTCATTATCCTCACTCATTTTATTTAAAAATGTAGTTTAAAAATTATTCTAAATAATGATTCTATTTTCTTAACAGTATGGATTGTTTTTTGACAATTCACCGAAAAACTTTTAATCACTTCAATTTTTCAACTTTTAAAGTCATTTCCTCAAGCAAAGATAACGATTTTGAGAAAAATATTTTGTGTAGGTCTATGTCAAACCCCAACTATCATCACCATTGCCTCACTGGGGTTCCAAAATCGACCTGCCCTAATGTTCATACACATATAAAAAAATTTTTAAATATATTTGTATATTTGTGCATGTGTAGAAAAGCACTTCAAAATGACTTAGACCTGCCAAGTTCCAATTTTATTCAATTTTGACTATATATCAGCTATTTTTACTAGCTAAAAACCAAATTGAATTTGTTTCATAGGTCCAAACTCCTTATCAAGTTTCAAGTTTATAGATCAAAAATTGACAGGAGTTTGGTAGAGACCGTTCCTCAGACAGACAAGGTCATTTATATATATTTATACGAAAGAGATAAATTTGGCTTTAAACACTTTACTGCAGTTTCATAGATTCAGGTGAAGTATATTAAAATTCTAAAAGGCCTAATATCTTGGATTATTAAGACTATTTTTCTCATTTTCGGTGTTATCCTCATAACTTTTCAGCCAATATTATCTCCAACCATTTTAAGGTTCATCTTGTCAAACTCAAAAATCTGTATGGAATTTTAAATGGAACCCTTCATTTAATGCAGAGAAGTAGCTTGTTGTTTTGTCAGCCATGAACAGGTAGAAGTCTGAGAAATTTGTCATACTATTCCTAATATCTACCATACTGAGGATTGAACTTTCAATCTCCAAAAGTCTGTCACTTTGAACTGATTATTACTTTGCACTTATATCCGTTATGTCTTGCAAGGACTTGTGGTATAATGAATAAAACTGACAAGCGATGATCAGTTTTATAAATGTTTAAAAAAGATAACATTCAAGTTTATTATTTATTTTTTTTAAACATCAAGTTGAAGATTCCAAGCTCTATCTGTTTCTCTCTCTCTCTATCTATATATATATATATATATATATGATGAAAGTAATGGAAATAGTATTCCGACAAAATAGAGAAAATAAAAAGGAACAAACCGTATTATGTGTTCAGCAACGTTTCGTCTTTATTTCGAGACTTCCTCTGGATGAATGAGATTAAGATGGCGCTGTTAAAGAGAAGGAAATTTTAGTGACGTCATATAGTCGTTAATATAATTTTAAAACTATGAACGCAAGTTTATATTTTATATATCTTTTTCCCAATAAGAATATAAACTTGCGTTCATAGTTTTAAAATTATATTAACGACTATATGACGTCACTAAAATTTCCTCCTCTTTAACGGCGCCAGCCCCCCCCCCCTCCTTTTTGAATTTCCAGCATCAATTTTCTGTTTCTCTCAAATAGAACTGCGTCACACTGTGCACGTGAAACATTTTCAAATATTTTGTACTGGTATATTTTTTGGTTTCTTAATCTCATTCATCCAGAGGAAGTCTCGAAATAAAGACGAAACGTTGATGAACACATAATACGGTTTGTTCCTTTTTATTTTCTCTCTCTCTCTCTCTCTATATATATATATATATATTACATGCAGTACTAAAATGGGTGACCATTTGCGAATTCCAAGTGGTGTATGTACTTTCCGCTTATCTCAGCATTGTTTCCGGTTCTCCTGGACCTCTCCTTGTTATTTGTCTCTTGAGACTGAATAGAGGCATCAATTGATCGATATCACACACAATTGATTTCCTTTTACTCGACAAAGACTAATTATCTCCCCTGTGTAAAGGTTTTGATACAAAAACGTGAGAGGAGTTTTCTATTATTGAAACTATCGAGGCTAATTTTTTGTATAAAAAATGTAATAATAATGTATACGAAATTTAAGAAAAGAAGTTTATGCACATTTACATCACCAACCAACAAAACAAAAAACAAACCTTCAACAAAGTAAGTTAGAATGGCATTTCAGATCACAAAATGTTCTGTAAGACAATTTTTTTCTTGGCCAACTTCAAAGAATAATCTAAATTTGAATAAAGAAAAACAAACTTTTCAAAATACACTCAAGTGCTTGGATTTCTAATTTCAGATTTATCATTAAATCTATAAACAAACAAAAACAAATCAATCGCTGGTTTTAGTATGTCTAGAAAAAAAATGGAAGAGTAAAAAAAAAAAAAAAAAATTGAAACCGTAGAGATGCCGTGATAACATGTTCCTCTTGTATTCTACTAGATGTTGAGAAAATGTTTTTTTTTTTTTTTTGTTTTTAAGAAAAGTTCTAATCTACCCTAACTAAATTAAAACTTTCCTTTTTTTTTTTTTTTTTTTTTTTTTTTTTTTTTTCCCATCACTCCTCAACCTTTCTTTTTCTCTTTCAGATGTAACAACGTTTTGTATATACGAGGTGTGGACGAAGAAGATGAAGAAGGGGAAATGAAAGACTGATTATGATTCATGTATATTGTTAAAAAGACATTTTAAAGGCATTTTTCATCTTTGATTTTCATCATACATTCACCAATAAAGCAAACCACTTTTTTTTTTTTTTAATTTGTTTTGTTTTTACTTTTCTTTCATTAGTTTTAGCTCAGTTACTGAAATGTGATTTTCAAAAAATTTATTATAGCATTATATTTTCTGTTGGTTATTATCCTTTATCTCAGTACTTAATGGCCATTTATTGAACACTATAAGGAGATTCACTAATGATCTTTCCCTACATTGAACCTTTAATCCTAGACAATTTAAAGAAAGCAATAATACTAATTTATAATACCCATTATCATTGATGTGAGAACTGTATTCTGATGACTAATCTTTTTTTTTTTTTTTTAATTAAGGCAAATGTCTGTTTACTTCTTTACTGCCTGATGCAAACCAGTGTGGAAAAACTTTGTCAGAGACGATTACATACCGACAGTGTTCAAAATAAAAGAAATAAATGTACTTAAGATGAGAATAGCAGTGAATCAAAAATATGAAACGCTCCCTTTAAAGATTACAAAAAAAAAAAAAAGACCACCACCACCTCCAAAGAATCATCTGATAATGAAATTAATGAACATGCGATCAGATCAATCTGCCATAATGACTATACTGTTTAGGTACAACCCTGTCACACACACACACACATAGTGAATTTGCACTGTCATTCATTCTTTGGCTTTGTGCACATTTGAAGCAGATTTAAAAGTAGTGGTAGATATTGACAAACTGTTTAATTACTTCCATGTTGATCGCAAACAAAAACAAGATATAATCAGGAATTGTTGGAAGAGCCAATGTTTATTTACAAATAATTACATTTCACTTGATTCCTATCATGTTACAATCCACATCAGCTTGTGTACAGGAGAATTCAGTAAAATCGGCAAAGCATTAACTGAGCATGTTTCACTTGTCATGTAATGAAACAGAAACTTACAAAGAAAAGGACATAATAGCTTAGCATCTGTTGAATTGTTGCATTATGAACGCATTTGGAAGTGTACTTCAACGTCCAAGGATCCTGATTAAGAAAGCGGCCCTTGTCCTGTTTAATCAAAATCGTCTGTGAAACAGTTTCTGGTGATGCATGTATAGACATCTTTTTTGTACAGTTGTGAATCCTGAGGAAATTTAAGGCCAAATTTAGATCACTGCACAAGGGAAAAACGGTTAAACTCCTCGAGTCAGCTTTTATAGGTGAGCTCTCATAGTTCCTGCATGATTCACGTAACCAGTTGTTAACTCCAGATGCTGGATATGGCATATTAGATATGGAGCAGAACCCTGAACTATAAAATGCTCATTGTTTTGTTTGCAGCCTGAATGCATTATTTAGAAGGACTAGTTGTCCAAAAAGCCATGGCCTTGTTCACCTCCTTAAACAGAACTGTGTCATCATCAAAATAACAGCCAAATCAGGAGAACCCACCGCAATATCTCACCATTTACCAATATTGACGTATAAGTAAAATCAATGGACCGTTTTTCAAGTACATTCAAGACTAGACTTACGATTATCAATCTCATTTCTATGTGCTATGATTGATAGTCTGATGACATACTTTGCTGAAGTATTTAATGGCGTAAAAAAGATTGTATCATAAATTCATTGGCATCTCATGATGGATGTTATAGCTCCTATTACAATCTTACTGCAGTTTCTGCAAACAGAAAATTTGAATTTGGCTTTAATAAACATAATATTAGATACATATCTCAAACAAGGACGTGACATCTCTCAACCTGACAATATTAAACCATATGTATATGGGTAAATATCAGATCATAAAGCATACATTCAATCTGTGAACATTAATTTTTTCTTTTTTGTCTTTATGGAAATCACCCCAGAAAAGGCATGAAGCCACCTGATGTAAAGCACTTTAACAAAAGATGATTATTTCAAAGACAGGTGATACCAATTGGCCTTAATCTTGAAAAGGTCAAGACTATAAGTAGGAGGAAAGGAGTTTCATAAGCATGCAATTTTTGGAAAGAAGCTATTAGAGTAGGAAGCTGTATTACATTGAGGCATTAAGACAGTGAATTTGAGTGGAGACCACTAGACAAAGGGAGCAGGGAATAAATAAGACTATTTTGAAGAACATGCGCCATAATAGTATTTATAGAAACTAGCACTAAACTGAGACTAGCAATATCATGTCTGAGAGATGGGGCAGAGAAGCAGAAAGGGTGTGGCCAATTAAATTACAGTTATGTTACTGCGTTTTATCGAGACCTCTCAAATGGACAGATTTAGCAGCCCAAATATGACAATAGTACTCAATAAATAACCTGCACTCCACGTTTTGAAGTACTTCTGCTGTGTGCATTTGGTTGAGGTTCACCAAATGAGTGCATAACCACTTGTTAATTCTGTTCACTCTCAACTGAAGTGGGGCCTGCTGAAGAAACTTGTTAAAGCACAACACTACCCCAGAAATACAGCATGTGGAAACTTTTGGATGTTGGTACTAAATTGTCACCTAAAGAACTTCCCTAATTTTAACATCCTTTCTCAACTGGCCACAACCTTGGCCGTACATACAGCTGGCTATCACTGAAATGGATAACGTAGAGATTTAGAACCACTTCATTGTCTGGAGAATTTAATACAAATTATATAAATTTCATAGAAATAGGATATATTTGAAGTTTTAAGGAGGTTATGCATTCATAACCATCCTTAGGATTGTATTTACAGATTTGGGAACAGTTCTATTGTCTTCTCTGATATATTTTACATAAGAATATAATCTGTATAATGTGTTCATATATTTATGAATATATTTGACTGCATCTATTTTCTTTTTGATGTATGATATATTTAAGTCTCTAATATGTTTAGTGTATATCTGATCATCTAGTGATTGTGTAAACAGTACATATAACATTTATGACAGACAGCCTTTACAATAATAGGGGACAGATATGCTTCTTTGGAGGAGGGGAATAATATTGGCCAATGGAGAAACCTACATTATCCATGTGGGTTGATCTGGATTTGACGGATCCTTGAAAAAGTTGCAATTGAAGATTCGTATGAACCAAAGTCTTGATTGTACTTACAGCAGTTTTATTTACTGATGTTTCCCTGTCGTTAAGCTGGTCTTTGGCTTTTACTATCAACACTTTCCAACAGTCTCCCCTGCTCAGTTGACCGTCTCTTTCCCTTTTACTACCGACTCTCAACTCTGACTGCCAACTCTTAACTTATTTTTATGTGTCTTTCAAAAAACCATCCCCCTCTCTAAATGATGTCATCAACATGTATCACCACATGGCCATCATCTGATATCTGGCACGTAGTCGTCTGTGTTTATTTTTACTTATCAAATTCCTTCCCTCTCCCCCAAGTTAAAATTTCTGGGAACTATTTTAATGTAAATATTTTATCTTTACAATATTTATTTTGCTTTGATTACATGTTTTTCTTATTTAAACATTTTTTCTTTGTTATCAAAATATTTCTAACCTAAACACTAACAATCGACCATGCAGCAGACTAATCAGTATTTTCCAGGAGCCGATAACAATACAATACATTTTAGGTTATATATATTCTAGCAGGCCGCCCGGCATTGCCCAGTCGTAAAATATGCTTAAATATGATATTTTGATTAATGCAAATTTCGTATTTATTATATTATATTGAACCCAATATATAGTAATCATTTAATAAGTTTAAAAAAAAAAAATGACTTGCCACCACTGAGAATTGAAACCAAAACGGTTAGCTTACAATTTTTTTCTTTGACATTAATGTCTGAGCTATGAAGACATGTTTGCTGCAAGGCTAAAAATTAAAACATGAACCAATAGTTATTATTTTACGCATGCATATTCGTAATGCTGTCATTCAACCTTCACCTGGCAAATTCCATTTTTTAATTTTCACACTTTTGCACCGATTTTTCCCTGGCTAAAACCTAAATATAAAGTTTTGCATGGGTTTGAATATCCTATATATTAAGTTTCATGTCTGTAGACCAAAAAAAAATTTTGTTAGGCAAATTTTTTTAAATATATATATATATATATATATATATATATATATATAGAAAGAGGTTTGTGTTTACAATAAACTTTATACATGTATAAATCATGTAGAATATCTGCATGAATAATTGCATGTAATAGTTAACTAAAGATGATCATTCCATAAAAAAAAACTAATAAGGAATTAAAATGAATGTATAAAAGAATATGCAAATTAGCTAGATCTTTTGCAGATGAATGTAATTTCATAACCCATATATAACAAAGTTGCAATTTTTTTTTTTTTGTTTAAATAAATAGAAAAAAAGGGCTTATTTTTTTCTGTTATTCTTGGCCTTCGGACCAGGATTAGAGTGTAATATCTGTTCTGATGCTTCACTTAATTTAATTGGTCAATATAGGGGAAACCCTTCATACTGAGACAATTACTATTTTTTTGGATACTGCCAGAGTTCCACCTTTTTTGGTTGTTGGTTTTCCCCCACAT
This sequence comes from Euprymna scolopes, assembly GCF_053919585.1. NCBI lineage: Eukaryota > Metazoa > Mollusca > Cephalopoda > Sepiida > Sepiolidae > Euprymna > Euprymna scolopes. The sequence goes on along the minus strand of NC_136483.1, from coordinate 111,733,968 downwards.
TAAAAAAAGACCTTCTGACTAATTTTCTTTTGTGGGGAAGCAAATAAATACCTAAATAAATAGAAAAAAGGGTTTTTAATATGAATATCCATACACACAAAAAAATTTTTTATAGGAGTATAGATTCTCTAACCTTTATTTTTCTATAGAGAACACACAAAGATTATATATATATATATATATATATATATATATATATATATATATGCAGATTTATTTTGGTGGTATGTTCTTATAGAAAAATATTTTCTTGAAATTTTGTATTCTAATGAAAATTGGGAGTATACCTGATTTATTAGTTCCGTATTTGATTCAATTGAGATTACTAAAAATTCTTTAAAAGAAAGTTGATCTATTGCAGTGTGGATTATTTGGACTACAATTCTAATCTTGGATGTTATTCACACAATGTTTCAGTCAATGTAAACTCCAAACTTCTCTTGTAGAACTCAATAATCTTCATCAAACTCACAAATTTGTATAGAATTTCAAACGAAAACCTTTATTTAATTAATGGGGTTAACTTGTTCTCATTCTGTCATCGATGACTGAATAAAAGTTTTAAGTAATTCATGGTTGCATTCTTACTATCACTCACAGACGATTGAGCATGCACCACCACCTCGGAAGACTATACTTAGAACTGATTATACTTAGCACTTATATCCGTTACACCACAAGTTTGCAAAATCGAAGGTAACATCAGCTAAAACTTTGTGAGAATAACATTCAAGATGAGAACAGTAAATAATAAAAACTGTTAATCATTATCTCAAAATCCCAGTAGTTTCTGAGAAAAAGTGGTATGGACAGTCAGACGGACAATCTAAGGGGAATATAATATAGATACTCAGTTCTATCTTACTATAAACATTGAGATACTGGTGTTTATAAGTTGATTGATTTTTGTAGTTAAGTCAAAGATTGGCTTATATTTATATATGTATAGACAACTGAAATTCTATATATATATATCAGGGATGTGAGTTCTGTTATAGAGGCATTGATTTAATTTAAATAAAATAAAATGTGTATCAGGTGCGCTTGAAAGCCAAATTACAATGCATTGTTACGAAAATAAACAAATATTTTACTTGTTTAAAATTTATAATTTAAAAATATTTCGAAGCCAAACTCCATCTTCAGTATTTTGTACACCTTTTTTCTTCTTCTTTTTTGCCACCTTGTAAAGTTGGAGAAAGAAAAGTCAGTTAGTAAAGATCCACGCATTGTCTCTCAGTAGTTGTATTTTGAAATGTCAGAACTGTGCATGATTAAATTAAATCAGCGCCTCTATAATGGAACTCACACCCTTGACTTTAATTCCAGCATTTCAAATTACAAACACTGAGAGACAACACGCGGATCTTAACTAACTGGCTTTTCTTTCTCCAACTTTACAAAGCAAGAAAGAAGAAGAAGAAAGAAAAAAAGATGTACAGAATACTGAGGATGGATATATTTAAATTATAAATTTCATTTGAATATATTTAAATTACAAATTTGAATATATTTAAATTACAAATTTGAATATATTTAAATTACAAATTTCATTTGAATATATTTAAATTACAAATTTGAATATATTTAAATTATAAATTTCATTTGAATATATTTAAATTATAAATTTCATTTGAATATATTTAAATTACAAATTTGAATATATTTAAATTATAAATTTCATTTGAATATATTTAAATTATAAATTTCATTTGAATATATTTAAATTATAAATTTCATTTGAATATATTTAAATTACAAATTTGAATATATTTAAATTATAAATTTCATTTGAATATATTTAAATTATAAATTTCAAACAAGTAAAATATTTGCTTATTTTTTGTAATATTGCATTGTGATTTGGCTTTCAAGTGCACCTGACGTGTATTTTATTTTATTCATATATATATATAGAGAAAGAGAAATGGCTCGTCAGTGCAGAATGTGACTGCTGAACGTGCATTTGAGTTTTGAATTACAGTTGCAACACCTGCACATTATTTAACCACATTGCTTTTTGTGGTTGAAATGTGTATTCATGATTATTTAATAACTAACTGGGGATGCCCGGCCTTGCTAAATCATAAAATAAGCTTAAATATATTTTAATTCATGCAGATTTCGTATTTATTATTACAGAGAAAATTCTCTATTGAATTTTATCTATTATATACTACTCATGTCAAAAGTCTTTTAAAAAATATCTACTGATGTCAAAAGTTTTTAAAAAAATATCTACTGATATCAAAAGTTTTTAAAAAAATATCTATTTTGTCAAAAGTTTAAAAAAAAAAATGACTTGGTTGCCATCAGCTAGAATCAAAACCAAAACAATTAGCGCTCCAGTCACATCTCCTACTGATGTAACTATCGAGGAATAGATAAAGATTTAATATTAAACTAGCCTGGGTGCCCGGCGTTGCCTGGGTGTTTGTAGATGTGTGTAGAGCAAAAAAAAAAGTGGTAGTAGACAGGCAGGCTGGAACTCGTACTACAAAGAAGGAAAAGAATGTGAAAAAAAAAAAATGTGATGTCTTTGCCGCTGCATCCATCGCCAAACCAGAAGTGGCAAAGGTTTAAATTAAGGCTAGTCAATCGAAAAGAGGAGATAACTTTCGAAAATATCAGCGAAAAAAAAGCGACCCCGTCCCTGTAGAAAAGTGCCCAGTTGAGGGTGAAGGAATTAATGTTTTTAGCCAATTTTTCAATATTCAAAACGATACAAATTTCGTGAAAGTCCGTCACTTCTGTCAAAAGTTTTAGGCAGATATACATGCAAACATACATACAAGCATACATACATACATTTAAACAGACAGGTGACATTTATATAATAGATGACTTGAAGAAATGAATTGAATTTGGGCATGCACAGAAAAAAATAAAATTATGTTGGTAAGTTGAAATGAAGTTTACATTTCAACTTGCCAATATGTCTATATGCGTTATTGATCCCTCCTAACAAGTTTTACTCGTTATAAACCATCCTTTGTTCATGATTATTATTTCCTGTTAATTTCAGTGTTGTGTTACCAGTAGTTTAAGAGTTTATCAGTTAAATATTTTCACACAGACAGACACACACACACACATACATCTACTATTATAGATAAATATTTAATTATTATCTACATATGCATATGCTTCATCCTTGCGGAATCATCAGTGTAGGAATAACTGTTCTAACAAATCGTATACTTCAAACTCTGGAACAAAAGTCACCTTTAACTCTAATTACGCACGTCTTAACCAATGAGAGTAACTCCAATCATTACACAATTTGATGAGAAATGAATCATATTCATGCGAAGAAGGCAGGCGATCATAGCAATGTTTCATAGTTATGAAAATATATATGGCAATCAAGCTACACATAGGCTTCATGTTTCATCCCCATAGAGTGTTATCAGGCATTTCAGCCTGACGATTCCCTACAAGGATGAAACACGGAAGCCTCTGTGTAACTTACTTGCCATATGTATTTTCATAACTTACCACCTAGCTCTATTCATGCATAGAGCATTATTGAAGTAAATACTGAAAATCGAGACATAAACTATATTTTTATAACATTTTATGTGAATACGAACACATGAAATATAATAATAATACATATATATATATATATATATAAACAGCCATTTAGGCATTCTTGCTTACTTGAATCTTGTCTTCAATGATCAGGCTATTTCACATCACAAAAAGGGATGGCAGGTGAATATATGGGTGTGGCTCAGAGATTAAGAAATAAGGGCAGAGAGTTGTATGTTTTGATTTGGATTCTAGCTGATGACTCCCAAGTCATATATATATATAGTTTTGATATCGCTACTATATATTAGGTTTGATATAATAATTGATAAAGAATTGTTTCCATAATAATAAATACGTAATCAGCATGAATTAAAATATATTTAAGCATCTCTTACAACCGGGTAATGCCGGGCGGCCTGCTAGTATATATATAGTATATATAAAAGTGACCCTGTCTGTGTGTGTGTGTGTGTGTGTGTGTGTGTGTGTGTGCAGAATGGTCTCTACCAAACTACTCCGTCAAATTTTGGTCTACAGACTTGAAACTTGATATATGGGTTATTCGAACCTGTGGAACAAATTCAATTTTAGTTTTTGCTGAAAAAAAAAACAAACCTGCTAAGGGGGTTTGAATTCAAAAATTGAAACTTGGTAGTCGTAAGTTGAGCTAATGTGTATCATCTACGCATGCACAAATATACATTTATATGTTTAACTGCATTTACTTGTAAAGTTTGGATATGCATATGTCCTTAGGTCAGATCATAGCAAATACCGCTGGAGAGTTAAATATTTTGATTCTACCTAATAGCATTTTTTCTGGTGTTTTTCTTTTCTTTTTTTTTTTTTTCTTTTTTTTCAAACTTTTGAAATCACTTCTACATATTGGGTACAATATAAGATATATTGAAACCAAAATATTTAGCGCTCCAGTCGCATCTCCTACTGATGTTGCTATCGAGAAATAGATAAGAAAGATTTAATATTAAACTAGCCTTTTGAAATCACTTGCTTAAAAAATAAATAATTAATAATTATTAGTTGGTTGCAGTCATACACAAATTTTAGGGCTTGGTTTTTATGTAACGACGTACATATCCACTCCCTTGACCTTTGATGTATTCCTTACATAGATTACATAGATTGTAAGAGAATTGGCTCTATAAAATCTGCATGAATTAAAATATATTTAAGCGTATTTTACGACCGGGCAACCCTGGGCAGCCTTCTGGTGTGTGTGTGTGTGTGTGTGTGTGTGTGCAGGGTGACCCCCCAAAAAAACGGGCCCACACTCTAATTAGGCCTCGTTTCTTAGTGTTTTGTCCGAAAGAAATGAAACTTTGGTCATAACTAATTTATTATATTCAAAACATCACATCAAAACACTAGGGTTTTTGGCCTTTTTTTTCTCCGTTCTACAGCATATGTTCTAAATGGCCTCCATTTAGCTTTTGTTTTTTTTGGGTCACCCTGTATTATTTATTTAAAGAGTAGAGGGAGAGGTGTTCTGTAGTGATTTTCTTATTTATTAGTCAGGCCTCTTTGCTTGGAACTATCAGATTACTTAAAAAAAAAAAAAAACACAACTAAGACAAAAATGATATTTATATTTGTGTTGGAATTTACACCTGCTGAGTGAGAAGAGAATGAGAGAAAAAAAAGCAAAGAGGAAAATTTTTTTTAAATTACCTCCCCTTTCCAACTACCCTAGCACATGACTTCACCGTTGTTTATCGAGTGACAAACACGGATGCCATTTGCTTGTCAAACTGCTTACCAATCGGCAGTAAAGAAAGATAATTTTTCATAAGCGTAGATTAAATGCCTCGTCTTCAAAAATGGATGAAAGTGTGCACTGCTTGACGACGAGGCAAAACATGCCGCCAACAGCAAATCTGCAAGTTCATCACAGAAACCAATATTCATGTAATTTACTTCAAACTTCCATTGCAGTTGAAGCAACTATCACACAACTCTAAAATATAATTAAACTAGCTGAAATAATCATCCCAGGTAGGCATGCATCATAAAATACGCTTAAACATATTTTAATTCATGCAGATTTTGTATTTATTATTACACAGACAATTCTCTATTGAATATTATCTGTTATTATATAATTCCAATTCTTCATGTCATTTTCGATGGTCAGTCACACGGACGACTGTCTTCTGTCTTCCTCTCCCCCTCTAAAGAAAAAGTATGACACCGCAATTTCTTTTCCAGTTCAGCAATTTGTAAGTTGATCTGTCCTTCGGGCTAAGATCACAGTGTTTGGGGTGCTTTAAGTAGTTTTAACTCCACAGTGTGAATGCGGTATTGTGGTGAAAGGTGCAGACTAAGAGTAATCTCAAAGTTTCATAGATGAATAGAAAGACCCTCAACCCACTGCACCCCAAAATATTTTAGAGGTTCATACCTAAGTTTGTTGTAATTCATGTTAAATTGTATTCCTTTAATGTTTTCATTATTGTAATATCTATTTGAGTTTCAATAAACTAAATATATTAGATCATAATGTAGTATCTGTTTTGATGCTACACTTAAGTTAATTTGTTTAATCAATGTAAGGGAAATATATATATATATATATATGTATAAGGCAATTTTCAGTTTTACCTACTTCCAGAGTGCTCCTTTTCGGGGAGCTGGTTTTCCCCCACATTAAAAACGACCTTGTGTCACATTTTGCTCTAGTGGAGCATAAAATAAATACTGATAGCAATTTGTATGCAATTACGTGAAATATTTCTAAAATTTGGCATTATCTCCATCTCCATATATAATATTTAGATTGCAGAAATTTCTTTCTGGACCAAATTACCATAGGTTTGCAACAATAGATGCCACCTACAAATTTATTATGCCTAAACTATTAGCCACAAGCTTATGCAACTTTAGAACAACATTTTAGACACATTTAGTTGTTATAATAAAATCCTACATTTCATTCTAGGAGCAACACCATCACAATCGCAGTATCTTTAGGGGGAGTAGTTCCTATTTTTCTCCTAAATATTAAGTCCTCCTACCGCCCCCAACCAAAACTGGGAGGAAATATACACATTCTACAGATATTGTAACTGGATCATAAACTCATAGGCATAACATAATCTTTCCATTTCCTGATTTCAAAATAATAAATCTTCCCTTCTCAAATTCTGCCCATTCTCATTGGCTGAGGGCTGAGAATTCGATTATTCCAGAATCTACCTCTTAATACCTAAACGAATGCTCCAGAACTTTTTAAATATGGTGGCACTCTCTACAAGAGGCAATCGTTTTACAAAAAATAAACCAAATACAAACATTATATTCGCTCATAAACAGAAAATGAAATACTGAATGCACACATTAACAGCACACCACCATCCCTCCAAACAAAAACAAACCTGAAAAAAAATATATATATGGATACCATTGTTTATTTTTCACTTTCGGAGCAGCTTAGCGAACCTTACATGATGCTATTTTTATTTTTTTATTTTGTTTTCTAACAGAGCATTTTTTAAATCCTTTTACAATTATTTTTTTACATTTTGTTTTAATGTGGGCGATTTAAATTACTTATATATTTTCCTACGATTAGCTACATTTCAATCATGTTATTTATCTTGTCCACGTAGGTTTTTGACTATGCTGATTAAGAAAATATCATTTATATTTAGCATATACAAGTAGTTTTTTGGGGATTACACTGCACATACATTGTCTTTGTTTACGTTTTTTTCATAGGTAAATTTTTACCTCACCTTCACATTTTTCTTTAAAATGACAACTTTTATACGTTTTTGCCTATGCTGATTAAGAAAATCTCATTTATATTTGGCATATACAAGTAGTTTACCAAATATAAAGTCCTGTATTATGCACTTTAAATCAGTGGCTGCCAGATTTGTACGCACACGCGAGGAACAAATCTATTTTTATCCGACCAACACTGCCACCCCTCAATTTTTTTGTTGGTTTATAGTATTTGTAGGTGGGTATCCTGACAATGATTATCAAGGTTAAATTTGGGGCAAATATTTTGTCCCTTCCCTCACAAAATGGGGGTGTCTATTTTTATAGCTGTTCTTAACATGGAGAGGCTGGGGGGTGTCTATTACAAAAGCTGTTCTTAACAGGGGGAGGTTGGAGATGTCCATTCAGAAAGCCGTTCTTAACGTGAGGAGGTTAGGGGTGTCTATTCTGAAAGCTGTTCTTAACATGAGAAGGTTGGAGATTGGGCAACAACAACAACCATAATTTAATTTTTTACGAGGGGGGGGGGACATGCTTCCATCGGGCAATGCTGGTTAACAGGTCCTGCTAGTTTTCCATAATTTTGAGCTGTGTCATTATTAGGGCTATGACAACAGAATATTCTTTTCATTGTTTTGACTCTCGAGTATATATCTGACACAATTCAACACAGTTAATCAACCAAGAACCACATCACTCTGTATAAAAGCATATAAGATATCAACTGATACACACTCAAGAGTCAAAACATTAAAAAGAATATGCTGTTGTCCTAGCCCTAGTCATTATCGTTGGAAATGAAAAGAAAACAACTAAAGTAAAAAAAAAACAAAAAAAACTTGAGGGTTAAACTAGGTATCCAAAATCAAAATTTTATTTTCATTATATCTAAAAAAATTTAATGTGAGCAAAACATAATCGATGATACCAAATTTATTTTGATACCAGAACAAGCTTCTGGGTCTGAACTTTACTCCTCATTGCCAAGGTCACAGATGAAATGGTGGGATCATTCTACTGCTCCGGTAGATATCTCACTGCTGATACAATTCTCTACCTGTATAAGAGCCAAGTACATCCTAGGATGGAGCACTGTTGCCACATCTGGGTAGGAACTGGTAGAAGCCACCTATCCTGCCTTGACACAGTTCAAAATAGATTTTGTAGCCTAGTTAGGGATGCCCTTTTCTCTTCCCTGCAAGTAATAGAAGTAATAGTATATGTTGCAATATTTATACGCGAGGAAGTATGATTACAGAAAGTTGGAAGGTTCTACTTGTAGACACTGGTAATAGGAACTAACCAATTAAATGGAGCCACGTTCTGCTAGGGACCAATCAGAAACCAAAATTGCTCCATAAAAATATTGAATCTTTCAGCATTCTTGTGCATGATGTTTTCGTGTCCAACACAAGAAGGAATTTGCTCTCCATATACAGACTTTTACAATCTAACACTCGTACAAATCAGCTATTCAATGGAAAACCTTATTCTTCATCTTCGTTTTGGCTTTTATAATTCAAAACTTTTTTGATTGACGACTGTCATTTTGTTTTGAAAGACTTTTTCTTCTGAAACCAAAAATGGCTTTCAATTCAAAAGTATAGATTTGACTTCAGACAGACAGGGAGATACCAAATCTTCATTTATCTCATATATAAACGGGTATATGTCTGTCTCCATATTTTCAATCTCTATCTCCTCTGAAACTAAAAGTCGCAGAGTGGCGCTAGGGGCCTCAAATGATTGGATTTTTTACAAGCCGTTCTTTTATGATTTAAAATTGTTTTCTTAACGAGTCAAAATTGTAAAAAAAAAAATCGTTAGACATTTTGTAAATTCATCTTAGTTTATTTTTAATTACTTTATATGTATGTCACGTTGGTACAATGGTAATATCACCAGCTTTGAATGCTACAGTTTCAGTTTCTATTTTAGCTGATGGCACCTAAATACTTTTTTTTTTTACTTTTGAAATCACGACTATAATATTAATAATAATATATACAAAATCTGGATAGATTAAAATATCATATTTAAGCGTATTTTATGCTCGGGCAAAGCTGCCCCTCCCCACTAGTAATAGATGTGATAAAATGTAAAAATCTATACAAATGTTGAACCTTAGATAAAGCAAAGAAGCTAGCAAGCTAACCAGGGCAGAAAGGTTATGGATTTTGAGCTGAATAGAGAATTTGAATTATTTGAACTATTGGATGTTATTCTCACACCATTTTAATTGATGTATTACATCGTCAATAAACAGTATTGATTTTGTCACTTTTTTTTTTGTCTATGGAACCCCAAATGTTCATTATGTATATGCGTGCCTGCGACGTACCTTAATTCGTCGTCTGTCTTCTATCGACAGATTGATTTGGAAATGTTTTTCTCTCAGCTTGACAAAACATGATATCATTCGTCATCTCGACTTATCTGATCTCTCATTTCGTGTCACCCATCTACTATTTAATCTTGATTCTGTTTTGCAAATTCCATGTCATCATGACATGTACTTAGCGCAACCCTTGTCAAAATCCACACTAGCTAACTTACTTGCTATTAAGATTGGGTTCCTACATTATACATTATGTAACAGATGTAATCTCCGACCTTTTAAACACAAAAGTTGATTTCTGCATAGAGTTGGCAAATTATTGCCAAAATAGAAAGATTTAGGTTCTTAGCTATAGGAAACCTCCAAGATTCTCACACCCCAGCTTTTTTTTTTTCGCCCCTGGCCACCCCACGAATTGATCTCATCTTGGAGTGACATGATATACACCTCTCCAACTTCTTCACCCCATTTTTTCTTTGTTTCCATCTCGAATTTAGTTCCATTTAGAGACTGACCTGCTTGTTTTCGGCCCCCAGAGAACCAGAAAACAGTGAGCGGTCTACCAACCAGAAGGCCTTACTAACACATTTTGTTTGTTTACCCCGACCACCCTATGCCAATGAAATTTTTTCTTGAATTTTATAAAATTCTATTTGCTACAGAAATTATATTCATATATTTTATTTAAAAAAAAACAAAAAAAAAAAAACAATTTCATTTAGGAATCTTAAGTAGGACGACTCATGATTAGTTTGTGCCCAATTTTGTTTCGTTAAACCTGTTCTGGTGAAATACTGAAATATATAAATCAAAATTTAATCTTATTAAATACAAACTATAGATTATACCAAGTAATATTAACACAAATAATAAAAGTTGTTAATTACAATATTGTCTGGTTAATTTGGATCAAATTAGACGAGTTACGATTAATTGATTCTGGACAAGACAAGTATATATATAAAAAAAAAAAAAGAAGACAACCATGGACCTTACTTGATGCAATGGCGATACAACCAGCTACATGAACACCTCTTCCTGACCATGGTAGTTTCAGAGCCATGCCATCTGGAACCACGGTTTTTGCAAGAGTCACCCATGGCAAACACGTATAGCACCCAGTGATATTATGCTGCAACCCTATTAACAAAGCTCTGGTGTAAATCCAGGAAGAGTCGGCATCAGGATCTATCCACCTCAGGTCATTATAGAAGTTCAAGAAAAGATATTAAAGTGGAAAGCTTTCTGGTAACAGGGGACCTCTAGACTCTCGAATATTTATGTTGAGTGGTGCACAAATGTAGCAAGTTCATCGGAGCACTTTCAATTAAAGTACTTGTAAAACAAGCACAGGAATATAACATCGTGGTGATGCAGCAGGGGCTGGAGCTTGGTAGACAGTATAGGACCTATTAGATTAGAGGCCTTTTTTTTTTAGACCTTGTCTAAGAGGCAGAGTCTAATACTTAGTGTACTAACTTGGATATGACATTTGTATTTATTTTAATTTTTTAATAATACGTTGATAGCAAGTTCATCCCTAACTCTATGATTATATTGTGTTGATGTTTTTTATTATTATTATTATTATTATTATGCTTTTTTGCTTGTCCTCATCACTTTTTTTTTTTTTATTGTTAACTTTGGTGTAATGCGGTAGATTTATATACAACTAGCCTGGGTGCCCGGCATTGCCCGGGTGTTTGGAGGTGTGTGTTGAGACAAAAATAAACGCGGTAGTAGGCAGGCATGCTCGGATCTGTGCCAGGAAGACGGAAAAGGAAGTGAAAGAAAATCTTAGAAAGTCTTAGCCGATGTCTCCATGACACGACCGGAAGTCAAAAGCATTGAAATTAACCAAAGTCAATCCAATGGTGACGATGATTTGCTAAAATGTCAGTGAAAAAAAAAAAAATCGACCCTTCCTTGTACAAAACGGCTGAGTTTAGGGTGAAAGAATTAATGTTTTTGGCCAATTTTTCAATATTTGTCATCCGAGACGTCGAGCTTCAAAATGATACCGATCTTGTCAGGATTCGTCTGTTGAAAGTTTCTACGAGAGATACAAGCATACATACATTTAAACAGACAAGTAAGAATTTATATTATAAACTAGCTTGGGTGCCCAGCGTTGCCCGGGTGTTTGGAGGTGTGTGTTGAGCCAAAAAAAAAAAAAAAAGTGGAAACGGGCAGGCAGGCTTGAATCCATACTGTGAAGGAGGAAAAGAAAGTTTAAAAAAAAAACCAAAAAAAAACCTGAAACGTTCACTGTTGCACCTATCGCCAAACCGAAAGGGGCATAGGTTTAAATTAAGGTTAGACAATCAAAAAGAGGCGATGACTTTCAAAAATATCGGCAAAAACAACGACCTCCACCCAATAGAAAGTGCCCAGTTTAGGTGAAGAAATTAATGTTTTTGGACAATTTTTCGATATTTGTCATCTGAAGGGTCGAGCTTCAAAATGATATTGATCTTGTAAAAAATCCGTCGCCTCTGTCGAAAGTTTTACATTTAAACAGACAGGTGAGATTTATATTACAGATTACTTACACATTGGCATTTAGTATAGAGTGGAGGATAGAGAGAACTAAAGAAACTAATTATTTTACCATCTAGTTTACATACATGTTTGGTGCATATAGATACACTTATGTAAATTTGATGACAACGACGAGGAAAAAAAGTCACTTTCTTTAAATGCTAAGAGACATTAACCAATATAGTGAAAACAAAAGAGTGAGAGGAGTGAGAAATACATAGATTGCTGAAAAAAGATGAGTGACTTGTTGAAGTAATTATAAATTACTAGTGGGACCTATGGAAATTCCACAGCGGCATCTTTCATATGTAATATATTGCTGCTGGGCATTCTGTATGTGTTCAGCATGAATGAAGACACCATCATATTATTCTAGCCCTTTTATTAAAACTGTATCGACCCCTCTCCCATTACTAAAATAATAACTGATATATTGCCTGGGTTGATTATCTCATTACAAACACACCAATTAATTAACTCACATTTCATAATTCTTGGATATGTTACTAATTTCGACAATCATTTTTCATAATTTTAACCCACATTATCCCCCCCCCCTTTACTAAAATAATAACTTGGATATAATGCCTGGGCTGATTATTTCATTACAAACACATCAATCAATTCCGGGTATTCTTATAGTATATATGTTCTACCTATCTTATCCAATCCTGGGTGACACTGCGTATTCTGCTAGTTTATATTTTCCACTAATCTCATTCGATCTCGGGTGACGCTGGGTATTCTGCCACTATAGGTTTTCCACCTATCTCATTCAATCCTGGGCAATGCTGTGTATTCCTGTTAAAAATATACATGAATTAATGTTTAATGCGTAAACGGTTTCAGCCATTTCCTGGAATGATTTCATATCCCCCATCCCACTGTTACAAATATACATGAAATAAAGTAATGTTTAAATCGTAAATGGTTTCAGCCATTTCTGGGACTGGCTTTATATCCTCTCCACCCCACTGTTAAAAATATACTTGAAATAAACTAATGTTTAAATCAAACTATTTCAGCAGTTATTCAAACTTAATACCTAAAAACATTAACATAGTTAGAGATTAGGCAACCATTACTTCAACATTACCCCCCCCCTTAAAAAGAGTTTTTGCAATTACTGCCATGAGGACATTAAGGACGAAAATATGAACTCAAGATTACTTGATATATTTACGTGATTTTTGGAATGTTACAAATAAACCCCTAGCGTGGAATCAGAAATACATCCATGTGATTTTTGGAATATGACATTTTATGTCAATGTAGTACATCATAAATATATTATATGGATCTTTTTTAACAAGATAATGACATTATTATCGAAAGTAAACACATCAGACTATCACCCCCTCCCCACTCGAAAAGAAGGAGGAGATTATGCCTGGGATCTCATTAAACAGTCATCAAATCCATTAACTCACATTTAGTATAATCTATATATTAATACAATAGCATGTGCGTTCTTAAATCTCAATCAATGAAATTTGCCGGAAAGCGTGACACAGACTATTTGACCAAGATGGCCATCAAGACAGTTCAGGACTTGCTCCCTGTCACTTTTGGTTACTTCCTAAGCTCGAGGAAAACCTTAGAGACAATTGAGGAGATGAAAGAGGCTGTGACGAGAGTGAGTGACACTCTAACACAAGAGAACTTCCATGGAACCTTCCAGAAGTCGTTGGAATGGTACAAGTGTATTGCATTCGGGGGAGATTACTTCAAAATAGACTAGAGTTTCATGTGTGTACTATAAATAAAAGTGTCTATATCAACAAAGTCTGGAAACTTATTGAAGACACCTTGTGTGTGTGTGTGTATATATATATATATACATACATATATATATATATACACACACATGCACCAAATCCAAGGAAATCGCATAATTAGAAGATTTTATATATATATATATATATATATATATGTGTGTGTATATGTATATAAAGTGATGGTTGTGTAATTCCAACAAGAGAAAAAAATGTATATTTAAAAAAGTGTAGCCATCAACAATTGTGGGTTTTTCAGCCTTTTATCATATTTTTATTTAAAAATATTTTTATAATGCGTTTCAAGCTTTGTTTCGCTCTCTTCAGATATTTTTGTAAAAAGTTTTTTTTTAAAATGAGAGTTTGAAATGTTATTTTTACATCTGCTGATACTAAATGTGTTTTTCAGAGTGATGTGGTCTCAGACATTTTGTCCCCAACAGTAAGTGTTGGTAGTGTCCAGTTAGAGTTAAGTTCAAAGAGGGGGCTTTTGGTCCATTTGGTGAAGGTTTTTATGACTTTCTTTTTTTGATATAAAGCACACACACACACACACACACATATACATTTACATGTACATATACATTTAGACTAATAGAAACATTAGATAGCAAAAGGGACAAAGATTATTCTTTAGTAAAATATAAATCAACATATTTCCCTAACAAACAGGACAACACAAAAAAACTAAACACCTACTTCGAAAATCTCTGGAATCTTGACCTCCCCAAAAAAGACAAAACCACCAGCAACCTCACATACAAGCAAAACCAAGCACTCGAAAAGATCCGTAATAATAATGACATAATAATAAAAGAAGCAGACAAAGGCAGTGCCGTAGTAATCATGGACAAAATTTATTATGAAACAAAAATTACAGAATTACTAGATGACAAACACTACTATAAACCCATTAGTACCAACATAGATAACACCACCATCTCAAAAATCACAAAACTTTGTACAACACAAAACAAAATATTAAAAAAGAAAGAAAAGGACTTCCTCACGAATTTCATTACCAAGACTAACAACTTCTACGGACTGCCCAAAATACACAAATCTGACGTAATAAAATTTGCCATCGATACACAAAACTCAGAATATATTAGCGCCCCAAACTCTAGTGACCTTACATTTACACCCATTGTAGCAGGACCAGCCTGTCCGACACGCAGACTTAGCAAATTAATAGACATCTTATTACAACCTTTCACAGATAAAGTTAAGAGCTACATATGGGACGACATTTACTTTCTTACTACCTTACCACGTACAGTAGAAAACGGGACACTATTAGTTACATTTGACGTTAGCAGTTTATATATACCCCATGAATTAGGAAAACTGCTTATAGAATCCTGGAAAAGATACCTTGATGACTGCTTCATCCTGTGGAAACCCACATGGGGGGACATCACAGACTTACACACCATACTCCAGAACCTACACTCAAAAATTAAATTCACCATAGAACAAAGCTCTACAGAATTACACTTCCTAGATATACTGATAAAGATTAAAGACAATAACATTATCACAAACATTTACTGCAAACCTACAGACACCCAACAATACCTACACTTTAAAAGTCACCACCCTAAAAGCTGCATAAAAGCCATTCCCTACACCCTATCACGTAGAATCTGCACCATAATCACGGACAAAAACCTTTGGACAATCAGACTCAAGGAACTACGAATAAATCTAAGAAAAAGAAAATACCTACCACAACTTATAGACAAAGGGATCCAACTTGCGATAAATATACCAGAAGATTTGAGAACCCCTGAAGAACGAAACAAAGAACAAATCCTAACATACGTCTCCACACACAGCCCAGAGCTTTCCACAGAGATAACGAAAAACCTCGTCCTACTTAACCAAAACAGCAAACTAAACAACTTCCTTAAAACAACAAAAAGCAAACGCCAACCCAAAACGCATTCTTACTTCATCCAAACTTAACCAAGACACAACAAAAGGAGTCACAAAATGCAACAAACAACGATGTGGAGTCTGCAACATAATATTAGAGGGAAACACATACACATTCACGAACCCCATACAAACATTCAAAATTAAAAAAACCCTAGATTGCACATCAAAAAACGTGATCTATGTAACAAAATGTGCAGCATGCGATAAATCCTACATAGGCGCTACAAAAAACCTTAGTAATAGAGTAGCCCTACACCGATCCAGCATCAAAATCACGGAAAATAGACACCTGCATGTATCACAGCATATACACACATGCAGTGGAGGCAAATTCGAGATAATGCCCATCTTCCAAACTGACAACTACTTCTACTTACTAACACAAGAAAAAAACTTCATAGCAAAGTTCAACCCTGCTTTGAACATCTCAATAATTATACACATAAATAGGCAAAACACAAAATACACGCATACATACTTGGGTAAATATGCACTCTCACACGAAGCACAATAAAGCACGCACACACTTTCATGTGTGCGCACATCCATATTCAGCATAATACCATTTCCCTAAACTAAACAATTAGAAATTATACATGTGTATGTGTATGTACTCACATATGTGTGTATGTGTATGTATGCGTGTGATTGTGTGTGTGTGTGTGTGTGTATATATCATCTGTTATTATCTATCCTCCATCTTGCTTGTGTGTGTGCGTGCACTTATGTTTGGGTGACTAAATATATGTATGCATATGTGCTTGGATTAGGAAAGAAAGAAAACTTCAACCGATATATATGTAAGGTATGGGTGTATGAATATGTATGTGTGATGGTAGGTGCATGTGTTCATATATATATGTATGCATATATATGGGTGGGTAAATGTATTCGTGTGTATGTGTGTATATGAATGTATGCGTATGTGTGAGCCCCTGCATATGTCTATATATATGCACGTGTGTGCATGTATATGTGTGCCTGCATACGTTTGCGTATGTATGTGCATATATGTATATATATATATATATGTGTGTGTGTGTGTGCGTGCATGTATATGTATGATTGTGTGTGTGTATATCACCACCTACCTATTCTCCATCTTATTTGTGTGTGTGTGTGTGTGTGTGCGTGCGTGCGTGTACTTATGTTTGAATGATTAAGTACATGTATGCATGTGAGTTTTGATTGGGAAAGAATGGAAAAAAAAAAAAAATTAACCAATGTGTGTGATACGTTAGTGGGTGGATGTGTGTGAGTGTATAGGTGGATATGTATATATGTATGCTCCTACATATATTTCTGTGTATATGCGTGTATATATGTATATACCTGTGTGCATATATGTACATGTGCTTTACATAAAAAAACAAAATAAAAAAAATCTTCACCAAATGGACCAAAAGCTCCCTCTTTGAATTTAACTGACTGGACACTACCAACACTTACTGTTGGGGACAAAATGTCTGAGACCACATCACTCTAAAAAACACATTTAGTATCAGCAGATGTAAAAATAACATTTCAAACTCATTTGCAGGGCCGCTGCAAAGAAGGTAGGCTTCTCTCTACCGTGCTAGAAAATTACTAACACCCGAAAGTATCCTATACCTCTATAAGGCCACCATTCGCCCATGTATGGAGTATTGCTGTCACATTTGGGCTGGTGCATCTGCTACTAGTCTTTCGCTCCTAGACAAGGTTCAAAAGAGAGTCGCCAATCTGATAGGCCTTGAACTGGCATCTAAGCTTCAGCCTCTGTCCCATTGACGAAATGTTGCATCCCTCTCCCTGAAAGTATTTTAATGGAGAATGCTCTGACGAACTGCAAGCACTTTTGCCCCCACGACGTAAACATCCTCAACAAACCCGACAGGAAGCTAAATCTCACCCCCACACAGTAGAGATCCCTAGATGTAAAAGATCTTTCTATTCCAGTAGTTTCTTCCCTAGAACCACTAGACTTTGGAATTCCATTCCGGGTCCTTGCTTCCCTAACTGTACTGACGTGCAGAAGTTCAAGTGTAACGTGAACAGACACCTTGCTACCAAAATCCCAACATAGTACCCCAGTAGATGTTACCCCTGATAGTAGCCCCCTACACCAAAGTGGCAATGTGCCTTGTTTGGGGGTAAAAAAATAAATAAAAAATAAATGAATAAATAAATAAAATAATAAAAAAAAACTTTTTACGAAAATATCTGAGGAGAGCGAAACAAAGCTTGAAACACGTTATAAAAATATTTAAAAATAAAAATATGATAAAAGGCTGACAAACCTACAATTGTTGATGGCTACACTCTTTAAAAAAAATAAAAATAAAAAAAAAATAAAAATTCCAATTACGCAATTTCCTTGGATTTTTCTTGTGCGAATGGAAAATTAAATTAACTTTCTTGGACTTACATTTTTGGATTTTACCATCATTGGAGACCTTACCTTTCATCTGACTATCCATTCACGTGAAATCACCTTTTTCTTCACTATATTCCCTCTACTTCACTTTTTGTTATCAAGATCTTTGACTTACTTGCAGTTTCATCAAATACTTTTGTATGCAAAATCCGATCCCGCATTTTGCTAATTCCTACCGTCTGATGAGAAGGAAAGTATTTCTTCAAAACTCAGCGGATTAAGGACTATCCACTTATTAAGTGTTTCCTTTTCAGATTAAATATGTTTTTAACTCTTTTTCAAAGTGTTTTTTTAACATGTTTTATTAACTATTTACTCTTATATAATATATATATATATATATATATATACACACACACACACACACATAATAGATAATTTGTTGCACTGAGTGCAAACAAACAAAATATTTGATGCAAGTGGCTACACCAAGACAGATATCACCTGTAAGAGTGGAAGAATTATGTTAGGTGACTACAATAAAAACAGATGCATCTGTATAAGACTGAAAGAAATACATCTCTTCACTACATAAAAATATGTAACTGAAAGAAAGCATAGCTAGGGTAAGTTGTGCAAGTGACCCATCTGAAGGGATGTGGTAATTGGAGGATATTAACTGGTTAGATTTTTTATATTAAAAAAGTTGTTAAAGTAGTCTTCTGTCAATTTCTGTTTATTGCATTCTAAACCTCCACAAGGTTCACCTACTATTAATGAGAATTACAACATACCATATTTTTAGATGCAAGTATTCCTCTGAAACATTTCAAATCAACAAGATGATCATACCAGTAAATGTATTTGCTTTGTGCTAAATATGAAACCGAAGGGAGGCATGTCTGCAAGCAGCATAGATGACATGCCAGTAGCGATGCTGCACCCTGAACGAAAAAAAAACAATGTTGGTGCACTTATGTTACTGTGCTATTTTTTTTTTTTTAATATTTTCAAGTTCTATTCAGGTTTCACAATATCTTCTTTCATTAAATTGTTAAGTGGAAGTACAGAATACTTATAACCCCCCCCTTTCAAAATATTATTTCAGCACAATAACATAAGTACATAAATACCTAAAAATATATTATATTTTTATACACAAGTCTTCAGTCTTTCAAGCATAGAAGCAATATACAATTATACAGACTATATAATTATTAAGTTAAAAAAATGTAAAATAATTAGGCATCCTATGAGATTAGAATTAGATGATAACAAGTGACGCACAAGTACAGACACGGACTAGAGAATCAATATACCATTTCTGAAGCATTAAATAAACTAAGTAGACTTTTGTGAATGAACGTATCAATTCCCAAGATTTTCCCTTTACTGGTTCAATCTGGCAGAATATGCATCATTCATCTAATTGAGTTGAAGACTTCTGCCTCCGAGTGCCATTCAGTTAGTAGATCATGACGAGAGAAGAAAGTAACAAGGAATGGTGATCGAATAACTTCCTAAGAGGAGAGTGAATGACAAAGAATGCAAGTATGGAATCGGTTAAAATTGCCATTCATGGAATTGTTAATAAAATTCAATCATTTTTGCAAAGCATACTTGTCAGACTTGTCTACTAAGTTTTAGTTTTTTGAATGTTCGACAGTGTTTGATTGCCGTTCAATGACGAACACACCTGCAAAAGTGTACTTAACTCTTAGCATTGCTCTAATTTTGGTTGCGATGGCCATCTTTGGTTCAGAAAATACCTGTGGATTGTTTTGATAGACGTTCTCTTTGAGATAACTCCACGTATAAATGAGGGATATGGTTTGAAGCCCATTTAGAATTGCACCTCCTGATGAAACGATTGACAAAATGTCCCTGTAGATAATTAAACTACAAATAAAAGAGTGTTGGACATTCATGACTTAAACTTGGTGGACAAATCAAGCATAGACTGAAGTTTATTTGTATCATTGCATTGCAGAAGTGACTGAATTTTAATAATTCTATGGGTGGCAATTTTTTGGTGTGGGAAGGTGGGGGTCTCACACATGGTCATGGTACACCAGTATACGAGTTTTTGCAACTAACCAATTTGAATTTCTGTATTTTATTGGTGATGGAGTTTTTTCTCGCACACATCATCCTCAAATTAAACAAATCTGCTCATTTTCCAAGATTTTAGCTCAAAGTTATTGAAAAACTGGTTGCATGCAGCATTTCCTTACAACCTGAAAAGGAAACAACAAAACAAAAAACAGCTTATAATTTTTCTATTTTTTTGTAGCATTTTTTTTTATTTATTAATAAACTTTGTGACAGACAACTACGCTGCAGCTAGAGCCGAGATATTTACAACATTGTGGACACACACGGGTCACATCACAGCAGACCAAGAGTCACACCACAACACGGTCCACAGGTTTCCACCAACCTGAAATGGAAAAAAAGACTTTTTATTAATATGTTACAGAAAACATGAATAGCATGGGGAATTTCTTTGATCTCCGAATGTGTTTCATCATCTTTGCTGACATAAATGTGTATTTGTCTTAGACATGCAAGTTATTGGCTCACTGGATAGTGATGTTTCATTATAAAAGTGGTTGTAGTGAAGATGATGCTGAAGTGTCACTCAGAGCATCCTTTCCTGCCTTGACAGAGTACAAAACTGATTTTGAAATCTAGTTAAGGATGTCCTCTTTCCACTCAAAAACTCTTTTCTCACAGAAGGCGTAGTATTGCCTTTTCCTGGCCTACTCATCTTTTGCTTCTGTGTTGTTGCTAGTTTTTCGCTACTCTATCATCATTTTCATGGCAGGTGCTTGACAACGTATGGTTTCACCCTGTAAAACATTCATAACAAAATCTTACCTAGCTTAAAATACTGTAAATGTGACACTGTTGCATGCGCTAAGTAATACCAACTCACCTTGCTTATGGGCTAAGGATTAGGCGTGGTGTTTGACACTAAGTTAAAGAAATTCATTCTTTTCTCCAAAGCCTAGAATATGTTTTTATTGCCGATATGGGAGATAAAACAAGTAATTTCTTAGCAAAGTAAATTTGACATTGGAGACAGGAAGTCTAGCTGACATCCATGAAGATATTGGCAGTAGACAACGTGTTTTATGCTAAGCGACAAGACACCACCCTTGAAGGTGATAAGAATTATCTTGAAAGATGGAAAGACCACCGGCATAGTGATAATAAAGTTTCTTTGGAGCAAGGAAGAGATTTAAGAGAGAGAAAAAGAAAAAGGAAAAGGAGAATTAAATAGAAAAATGGATTGAGACAGAGAGAAAAAGAAAATAGATTTGAAAGAAAGAAGAAAAGAGAAAAACAATAGAAGAGAAGGAATAATCCCCAAACGATAGATGAGATGCTAAAGGGATAGTGTTCAGAATTAGCATCCCATAAAAAAACAAAAAAACACTGTGTTTGACAAATGAAGAGAGAACTTCTGCTGGACTTCTGCGGTAGCTCTAGATATATCTAAGGCTTTTGACAGGGTATGGCATGAGGGTCTCCTCAGGAAAATTAGATCATACGGTATCACTGGTAGAATACTTAACATAATTAAATCCTTCTTAGATAAGAGAAAAATCCAGGTTGTCCTCGACGGTCGTACATCTAAACAATATGATATAAATGCGGAGGTGCCCCAGGGTTCTATCCTTGGACCTCTATTGTTCCTGATATTCATAAATGACCTCCCCGACAAAATTGCCTCTGAGATGGGTATATATGCTGATGACACTACACTCTATGGCAGGCATGACAGGAAGACGAATGAACACATTTCTAAAGAAATGGCAGAAACACTAGAGGAAGACCTCCAATCTGTGGTGGAATGGGGACAAAAGTGGTTGGTCGCGTTCAATGCTGCCAAGACTAAACTAGTTTCATTCAATAATTACAAGAAACCCTCTCTACCACCTATAGCAATGGCCAACGACTCTTTATCTGAGAGTACATCTTTCAAACTCCTTGGCCTAACGTTCACAGGAAACATGAGTTGGAACAATTACATTGAAGGCATTGCCAGGGCCGCTGCAAGAAAGGTGGGCTCTCTCTACCGTGCTAGACAACTACTAACACCCGAAAGTATCCTGTACCTCTATAAGGCCACCATTCGCCCATGTATGGAGTATTGCTGTCATATTTGGGCTGGTGCATCTGCTACTAGTCTCTCGCTCCTTGACAGGGTTCAAAAGAGAGTCGCCAATCTGATAGGCCCTGAACTGGCATCTAAGCTTCAGCCTCTGTCCCATCGACAAAATGTCGCATCCCTCTGCCTTTTCTACAAGTATTTTAGTGGTGAATGCTCTGATGAACTGCAAGCACTTGTGCCCCCACGACGTGAGCACCCTCGACAAACCCGACAGGCTGCTAAATCCCACTCCCACACAGTAGAGATCCCTAGATGTAAAAGATCTTTCTATTCCAGTAGTTTCTCCCCCAGAACCACTAGACTCTGAAATTCCATTCCAGGTCCCTGCTTCCCCAACAGTACTGACGTGCAGAAGTTCAAGTGTAACGTGAACCGACATCTTGCTGCCCAAATCCCTACATAGTACCCCAGTAGTTGTTGCCCCTGATAGTAGCCCCCTACACCAAAGTGGCAATTTGCCTTGTTTGGGGTGAAAATGTAATAATAATAAATAAAAAAAACATACTCCTGTCCTTTCCAAAAGAGCTAAGTTGAAAAGCTCTTCCACCTCTGACTGAGAAGCTGTTTGAACCAAGCTAAGTTGAAAACATCCTGCATCTTGAAACCATTAAGAACCTGAAGAATTAACTTTCCTTTGCACAAAGTGTACCCTGAAATATCTTATGAATAATCATTCTTGTTTATAAAAAATGATCTCTCAGTTATTATTGAATTGCTTTGATCTGAAAACCCAGTTATTTATAGCGCCGACTCCACAACCAGTCATTCACCAAAGCAACTACTAGAAGAACTCAAACTGCAGCATCTGATGACGAACAGCCAGCCAGCACTCTAAAAGGTACTGCCACACGAACTTGTGGGCATGCACATTTTGTGCACTCTGAGCATCAGAGTGGTAGTTCCAGTGACAAATAAGTGTTTGGTTACATTTTGAGGGGTCCAGCACTAGACAAAGTTAAAAGTGTTGCCATAGGGACTTAGGGTTAGTGCATAGTTTCTTGTGTGTACGATCGGGCCCTGGTGAACCCACCATAATTTATAGTGCCCAAATGGGTACATTTTATGGTGCCAGACTCAGGATTTCCTATTTCTAGTGGATTACATAATTTCCCTTCTGTACCGAAAACAACAGAACTTATATGAGCAAAGTTTCTTTTCTAGAACTGCCTGTTTGTGAAACAATACCAAAGGGCTGCTTCCCAGCTGACAACATACTCTCCCTTCCACCCTTGTGCATGCATTTTTCTTTTTCCAATGCTCATCTTTTAGCTGACTGCTAGTTAACTTTTCAACTGAGACAGACTTGACATAATTTACCAACATCTGCTTTGGCACTGCGATATTTTTTAATAGTTTACAGTATGCTCTTGTCACTACAGTGTTATTGAAAAAACGTTTTGTTTATTAAAAAAGTAAACAGGAAAAGATAAATGAATAAAAAGGCTTACCTTGAAATATTTGCATGTTCCGTTTTTGTTGCATCTCATTTACGTAAGTCCCTCAGCTTTGATGGTGGCTTGAAAAGAGCTAATTTCCCTTGCTATGTAGATTGCACCACCAAAAACGACAAAGCTCTTCACCAGTTGCCTGCCAGGTAAAGACAAAGAACATTATAAAACATTAATATAAATATCCTATAACTTTAAATAATTATGAATTATTTTTTTATCCAAATGTTTTGTTTCGTTTTATTTTAAAATGGGATGCAGAATGAATATCTTTCACCTTTTGAATAAAATAATAAAAATCATCATAAAAAATTTGTTATTTTAAAATTTATATCATGTTGGCAATATATTTGGGCTGTCCCTAGACATTCTCTAGGACTCAATGCCACTTCAGATCAAATCGCACCAATTACCTTCTTTTATCCTTGAAGTTTTACGGATTTAATGCTGGAAAACTGTTTTCCTTCTAATGAATATTAAATTCATAACTGATTTACAGTCACGAGGTGTTGCTATCCTCACATATACAGTGCCAGATATTTTCAAATGTTCACCCTCCTGGTTCTGATCAGGTATGATGTTGCTTAACTTTTATGATTTAATGAGAACTAGTGAGTCAACATGATTATGCTGATTGTGTCATATGTGTTTAGATTTCTAGATGTGTTCAAGGAAGACTTGAAATGAACTAGTGAATGTGTACATTATGTTGGTTTTATTAAAGAACGATTGGAGGTGGAGGTATGTATTCTTTTTTAACAATTAGGTTAGAAGTTTTGGAATTAGTAAAATACAAATTTAATTCAGAAGATTCAACAGGTTTATAGTGTTGCATGTGCATTCATTAAACAGATAAACATATGATTCCTGTGTACCAATTTTTCAATTTTGATTTTTTAGCAGTCCTTTTTTCCAGATGAAACCAGGTTAAAAAGTTGTCCACATGTCTGAATATCCTACCTACCAAATTTCAAGTCTGGAGATCAAAAATTTGTTGAGAAGTGTCCTCACACGCATTCTCACTTTTATAGATATATAGATAATAAATCTTTTTATAAAAGGAAAATATCAGCTAAATATTCCTTAAACGAGTGTCCCTTAAATTTTTTTTAAACACTTCACATGTCAACAGTTCAATGTATTACAATTACATTAACATGCAAAGAATAGGTTTTTAAAACTAATTAACTGGATGAAAGAATTCAATTTTGGCACAATTCATTTTAAAAAGGGTAAAGTCAGAAATTTGTTTTACTTTAGTAACTAATTAAATTTCATTTATATTTTTACATTTTATCTTTGACGATTGAAATGATTTCATTTAAAAGAAATAGGCGTGGAAAGTGTTAAAATTTGCACAATATATATATATTCGCCCATGCATGGAGTATTATTGCCACGTCTGGGCTGGTGCATCTACCACTAGTCTCTCCGTTTTAGATAAAGTATAAAAAAGAGTTGTCAATCTAATCGGTCCTGCTTTATCAACTAAGCTCCATCTCCTGTCTCATCGCCGCAATGTTGCATCACTGTGCTTGTTTTACAAATATTTTAATGGAATGTGTTCTGATGAACTTGTTTCACTTGTACCCCTTGACGTACATATCCCTGACAAACCCGCTTAGCAATAGGATCTCACCTCTTTACTGTTGTTATCCCTAAATGCCAGAAAGCTTTCTATTCTAATGGTTTCTTCCCTCGAACAGCTAGAGTTTGCCTGAAGAAGTTTAAATGTAAGATAAACAAATATATTGTTAGTCTTTCCTAGACATAGCTCCAAATAGTAACCCCTTATGTCCAAGTGGCGATATGCTTTGTAAGGGGTGAACACAAGTAAAAAAAAAAAAATTATATATATATATATATATATATATATATATATATATATATATATATATATATATATACACACACACACTAGCAACGGCGCATGGAGTTGCCCGGTTGTAAAATATGCTTAAATATATTTTAATTTACACAGATTTTATATTTGAGTCAATTATTTCATATTATATTGTACCCAATATATAGTCATGATTTCAAAAGTAAAAAAAAAAGAAAATAAAATAAGTTGAGTGCCATCTGCTAGAATTGAAACTGAAACAGTTTCATAATTGAAACTGTGTCTACAAGTTAAGCAAGGACTGAAGTTTATTTGTACTCAATATAGTTGGACTGTGGAAAGGAGTGTGAATTTTATTAAATACAAGCTCGTTTGATGACGACAATGTTTTTGATAGACAAGATGCAAGCAAGGATGATCGGACAGTCTAGAGTGAGATTATATATACATATTACATACTAAAAAGTACTAGCAGAGAATACACATATTTCAGCATATTATTTATAAAAATAGGTAACAAGTTCTGAAGACCCTTATCAAGTGTGGAAATCCAAACTCCAGACATTTTTCAATCTAGGAAATGGGATTCTAAATGTATTTTAATCGTGAACTGATAAACTCTGGTTATCATCCTCCTATGCAACTGCATGCATCACGGCAACAAAGATACGATAAACTTTGGAGATGGTTAATAAACATCCTAAAAATATACAGCATATCACATTGGATAACATCGTTTATCTTGCAAACAAAACATCACGTTTAAAAGTGTGTTACATATTACTTAGCAATGTAGTAACAAGATCGGATAGGAGTGCAAAAATATAAAAATATTTGCCACGTAAGGTTAGAATGAGAAGAAAAATGGAACATTCTATTAGAAGGTAATAGAGTAGAAATCAGGATAAAATGTCATGGATAGGAATTTTGAAAAATAATGGTGCTCATTTGGAATAATAACGAAAACAAGACAGATGTAGTCCTAGATATATCTAAAGCTTAACGTCTGGCATGAAGGGCTTCTCGTGAAAATTAAATGCTATGGTAGTTCTAGACAAATACTCAACATAATCAGATCTTCTCTGGACAAGGGAAAAACTATGTCCAAACAACATGACATTAATGCAGGTGTGGCCCTAAGGTTGATTCTTAGATCTTTATTCCTGATATTCATAAATAATCTGATAAAAATCGGTATATTTGCTGATGACATTACAGTCTATAACAAACATGAAGGTAAAAAGAATCTACACATATACAAAGTAATGGCAGAAACCTTAGAAAACGACCTTCAGTCTGTGGTGGAATACGGCCACAAGTGGATGGTAATATTTAATTTTACTAAGATTAAGCTTGTTTCCTTTGACAACTACAAAAAACTTCTCAACCACCAATTGCAACGACAAATAACACCCTAGTCGAGAGCCTATATTTCAAACTCCTCAGCCTAACATTCACAGATAATATAAGAACAAATACATTGAGGATATTGCCAAGGCTACTGCAAAGAAGGTGGACTTCCTTTATAGTGCAAGAAAATGACTTACATCAGAGAGCATCCTATATTTTTATAAAGCCACAATTCGCACATACATGGAGTATTGTTGCCACATCTGGGGTGGAGCATCTGCCATTAGTCTTTCACTCTTAAACATGGATCAAAAAAGTCAACTAATAGGTCTCGTGCTGTCAACAAAGCTCCAACCCCTGCCCCATCACTGCAATGTTGCATCCATTTGACTGTTTTACAAGTAATGGAATGTGCTTTGATGAACTTGCAACACTCGTGCCCCCTCAACACACATACTCCAATTAAACTAACAAGCAACAAAATCCCACCCTTATACTTTGAGTTTCCTAAATGTCGGAAAGCCTTCTACTCTAACAGTTTCTTCCCTCAAACTAATGAACTTTGGAATTCCCTTCCTGTTTCCTAACTACTAACACACAGAAGATTAAATGTAATGTGAACAGGCATCTTACTGTTTAACTCACCTCAGTCCCCTTCTAGACACAATCCCAAATAGTAGCCCCTTACATTCAAGTGGCAATATGCCTTCTTTGGAGTACAAAAAAAAAACAAAAAAAAAAAAAACATTGTCGAAATTAGTAACATATCCAAAAATTATAAAGTAGAAAATTAACAAAAAAAAAAAAAAAAAAAAAAAAATGCAAGTTTTACTTGAATAATAACCAGAAGATAGCAAGGGAGATAATTGCATGAGGTTAGGGGATTTCAAAATAATAATGGTGGATCGCTGGATCATGAAAGTCAATGTTTTATGTAATATATTACTTATTTTTACACGACCATCAAGTAGATAACATTGCTGTTAGTTGAAATTCAAATTTTCGATTTTCGTTCTTCCAAACAAACACAAAAATGACACATAGCAAACTTCCTTTTTGGCAAATGAGTTGATTTGCTTTTATTTTTTCCAAAATCAATTACATTGTCGGTCCATTCTCATGCTGACCCTTTAACATGCTTTTCCATGTCTGTAGACACTTAATAGAATGGTGGCTAATCTAATAACAGTTAAATGTATTTCTTTATCTTTCTTTACCAACCATCAGATTACTCCGGTTAGAATGCCGACTACTGTACTAAAAGTTGGGTTTCAGATCCATATCTGGCATCAATTGAAATGAATGGCTCTCGTCTTCAGGAGGCCTCAAGTTTTGACAAGCTTCTGGGCTTGACTGTTACTCCTGATCTTAAATGGAACACGTACATCAAATCTGTTGCCAAGGCCGCCGGAAAAATGGTGGGATCTTTCTATCGATCCAGTAGATATCTCACTGCTGATGCAATTCTCTATCTATATAGGAGCCAGGTATGTCCAAGGATGGAATACTGTTGCCACATCTGGGCAGGAGCTGCTAGAAAGGACTTGTCCTGCCTTGCTAGAGTTCAAAATAGACTTCGTAGCCTCGTAGATGTCCTTTTCTCTTCCCTGCAACCTCTATCTCACAGAAGAGATGTTGCGAGTTTGTCTCTGATGTATCGTTATTATCATGGAAAGTGTTTGACTGAGCTTCAGTCTATGGTCCCCCCCCCCTCGCCAAACTTTCACAAGAAGCACTCGTTCAACTGAAAACACTATCAATAACCCCCCATCCTCTTCATCTGTGCCTAAACCTAAATGTAGATTCCACGAACAAAGCTTCTTTCTTAGAACTGCACGCCTGTGGAATTGTCTTCCGTTTTCCTGCTTTCCGGCTGACTACAATATGGTTGTCTTCAAGTCTAACGTAAACAAGTTCTTGATGAGCCGTTCCATATAAGTTAACAAATTTACCGAATTGATTACTATATTGTCCAATTTCTACTGTACACTCTTTAACCCTTATCTTCGAGTGGCCTCTTGGCCTTGATAATGTGGTGATGCCTGTGTAAAAAAAAAAAAAAAAAAAAAAAAAAAAAAAAAAAAAAATAAAACAGCTGCATGTGCGGCATGGTTCTTCAGTGTAACAAGTCAGTATTACTTATCCCCTACATTACACAAGTAAGGAAACCTATAATACTTCATGCCTAAATTTATATTGCTGACTGCTTTAAATGCTCAATGTGTGTGTGTGATTCACTTCTAAGCTAATGAACAAAGCATACAAAATATAACAGTTTAGGCTACATAGTGAGCAACATTGGCATAGCTTGTTTTGTAAACTTTACCATTGAGTTTATCCCTCAAACCTCCAATTTTGTTTTAACTTTTTAAACAAGCAAGATACAAAAATTTAATAGAAAAAGCATTACGCTACATCAACTTTGAAGCTAAATTAAATGTTAAGCAAACTGGTATGTACAACAACGTGTGTATAATGGAGGGGGGGGGCTTCTAAACTAATTAACTGAACAAATTATGGAATAGGTATTCTAGGCAATGTCGAGTAATGTAAACATTTTTCTGTAAACTTTTAGCATGTCCCCACCTCACTAAAAACTAAATCTATATATTGACTCTATCCACCTCACTAAAAACTAAATCTATATATTGACTCTATCCACCTCACTAAAAACTAAATCTATATATTGACTCTATCCACCTCACTAAAAACTAAATCTATATATTGACTCTATCCACCTCACTAAAAACTAAATCTATATATTGACTATATCCACCTTGGGATCAATATACTGATGCTTGCGAAAGCATAAAGCACTAGTGCTTGTAGGTCTGAAAATAATTATTTATATAATTATAAAACTTTGTGAACTTACATTAGCTTTAATATAATAATTGATAGAAAATTGTCTATTTAATAATAAACATGAAATCTGCATTAATTAAAATATCATTAAGTGTATTTTATAACCGGGCGGCCTACTAGTAATTTATAATAATTTTGCCCGTTTAAGCAAGTTCTTAAAAGTTGAGCAGTCTGGAAAATAAAAGGCAGTCGACTGGCCTTGTGCGAGATCACGGATTTCTGGTCATTCAATCACTAGAGATCGTCTTAATAAGGTCATGCCTGCATTTGGTTTTATAAATATTAAATTTCCCTTGATTTTTGTTGAGGGTGATGGTAACCTAGGGATAATGTTCCTTGTTTAAGAAGTCAAAAGCGGCTTCATAGCAGGGTTTGAATTCTTAGATTAGTGACAAGCGTCACTTCCTGCACTGAGGATTGGAAAAACATGAAACACTAGTGTCTGTAGGTATAAAGAATAATATATATATTTTACTAGTTAACTTTACAAAGTTTGCTACTTGAAATACTTGAAACATTGAAATTAATAAACATTTCATGCATAACTAGTGATGGGACGATTCCAATATTTTTAACAATTCCAATACAATTACCGATTTTGTTAGGAATTACAGATTCCAATTCTTTATAAATCAGTAAATATTTTGTTATAGAGTTGAATTTTTTCCGGCGGTGGGGTGGGGCAGAATTATCGTAAATACCTGTATGATATGTACATACATTTGCGGTAACGTAAAAGTACATATGTAGGTAATCGGAATTTATAGATTTTACTTTTACTGGCAGTTCAAAATATATATTTTATTACCAGCAATGGAAAATTAAGTTTTAAACAAAGGTAAAAAACGAAACAATTAAAAGCATCGTTTTTGGCATCGGAAAATAAGAAAAACATTTTTCGATACCAATTTTTATGTGCACAGAAATCCTGATTTTTCTCTTCCTGATTCCGATTAATCATCCCAGCACTAGTAAATACAAAAATTTACTGTCATTTATTTTGGTAATTTCAATACAAAAATTATTTCTTTTAAAACATAAATAAAAAAAAATGAATGGGAATAAATAAAAAATTGTTGAAAATAAAATCGATCTCAAAAAGGAGCATTTGAACATAAATGTTACATATTTGTCCAGGATATAAAACATTCGTTACAAATAAAATCAAAACAATTACTGAATAAAAAAAGAAATAATAAAAAGTTCTTTCTCAAAATTAATATAAAGATTAGTTAGCCATGCAGCTGATACCACATATATAAAATGGTATTTTTTAGAGCAGAGAACTTCAAATTGACAATTCTATTCTCATTAATTGCAGGCTTGGCAACTCAATTATTTTGAGTTCAGCTTAGTTTAGCAATTCATCATGAAGAGACTGACACCTGAACAGCATGTGCAAATTTATTTTGAAAATCACGGTTCAGTTTGAGCAATACCTTATGCATTATGTGAGTTTTATAGTGCTCATAATTGATCAGAACAGTTAAATGATAATTCCAATCCTGTAAGACATTGCTCAGTGCACACACAAGCGATTACTGCTGCACAGCGCAGTTAATAATGCTGCAATGGCGTCAATTCATTAATATGCTCAACAATTAATCTTGCGCCCTTCGACTTTATGGAAAATTTTGCATAAAGATCTTGGTTTGCATATTAACAAGATCCAACGTGCAAAAGTTGAAACCAAATGATCATTGTTAATGCCATACATTTTGTGAAGGAGCCGAAGGAAACACTGTCATTGATTCACAATTTCCTTTCAACGTTTTCTTCAGTGATGAAGCACATTTTTGGTTAAATGGCTATGTCAATGAATAGAATTGCTGAACTTGAATCGATTAAAACCACAAGCTATGGTCGAAAAACCATTACATCCAGAAAAAAGTCACTATTTGGTGGGCTTTATTGACTGGTGGAATCATTGGTCCATATATCTTTAAATGTGATGATGGTCAGTCAGAACCTATCAACAGTTAGCGATATAGAAAAATGATTACCAATTTCTTTGCGTCTTGAAGGCATTAACGTTGCAGACGTGGTTTCAGCATGATGGAGCCACATGCCACCCAATGCATGTTGCGATCAATTTACAGAAAGAGAATTTGTTGAACAAATAATTTCACAAAACGGATCAGTCATCAATTGGCCACCTCATTTCTGCTATTTATCCCCAAAGAAATTCTAATGGTGTTATGTAAAGTCCCATGGCTACACTTATAAACCAGACACAATAGACCACTTGGAAGACCACATTTGAAACGCTGCCTAATTTAATGGGTAAAATTTGTGAAAATTGAACATCTAGATTATGCCATATATGTGAACCGCAGGGGGCATATGCTTGAAATTGTATTAAATGCCAAAAATTAATCTTTGTAATAAACTTATACTTGTGTAATAAAAATATTTCCCTGTAATTTTCTTAAAAAAAAAAAAAAAAAAAAAAACTAGTGCATATATTGTGAGGTTTAATTAAAATAAAATTGGTTGTTTTGACTTTACCGTTAGTGCAATAAATGGGCTAAACTTTAACATTTCAATAAATAAATAAATATATATTAGTTCTGTTTTTAAAGAGTTTATGTTTTTCAAGGCTTTATGAAATAAACTGCGTGATTAATAATGAGAAAAGCTTTTTGAATACATTTTTGCTCTGGCCAATTTTTCATCATGTATCACATTTTATTTATCCCTATTATATAAAAGGAAATTTGTGTGTATGAGTTAGTTTCCTATAGACTCGAAAATGGCTGGGCTGATTTTTATGACATTTCATACGAAGATACTTTATGCACCTGGCAGTGTTCTTAGATAGGTTTTGTATCAGAATGTCTTCAATACCGATAACCAAAATAATCCGATGAAAAAAGGACTTTTTTGACTAAGTTAACACCTTACACAGCCTAACATCAAAAGTGCATTTGAGAAGTTTTATTACCACACAAGCCAAAAGGCCTGACATAAAATCAACACTAGGTTCTTTGAAATGCATGTTTCTATTTAGAGCACAACTTAAAATTAAAGTTTAAAATGCAAAAGTCAAGTATCATGCTCACTAAACATGATACTTGACTTCTGCATTTTAAACTTAAATTCAAGCCATTATATATAAAAAATAATTTTATAAAATCAACAGTAGGTTCTCTACAGTGCAATGTAGACTACAATATATTGTAGACTAAGTCACTGCGAGGAGGCATGTGAAGCTTCCTTAGTACACTGCGATAAGTCTCCATCTACAGCAGGCAATCAATCGATGAAAAAAATGGAAGTGTGAAACATTCATTGATCATCATGCAATCCTGGGTAACGTTGGGTCTCCTTGCTATTTTTTTTTAAAAATAGAATTCTTACTGACACACTTCATAAACCGAGATTGTACTTGCAACTTAATAAACTTATCACATATCTATGACTAGCTGAATACTTTCACCGAAATTCGGGGAATTCTACCATACCACTTCGGGTTTAAAGCATCTTTCTCATAAAACCAAGAAGGTTTGTAGTCTATTCACATCAAAGACATTTTATCTTCTATCATGTTTTTTTATTAGAAGCCCCCTTCCTCTTTCCCTTCTTAAAACCACAGAAACCCAAAGTTAATTCTTGCTTTTACAAAAACGTTTGTCCACATAAAAGTGATTCTTTATTTTCTTCTTATCCTTAGCAATATCTACTTTATTTTTAATTGCCATCTGCCCCTATCATATCACTTCAACAAAATAATCTAACAAAACATTATCTTCTAGGATCTATAAAATTACACCCAAATAGCATTTAAGCTGACAAACCAAACTTTGATGATTCTGACTTTTAAAAATTATTTATTCCAGCCCAGAAAACTAAAATATTTTTAAATAATCATCAAAAAATAATTACACCCCCCCCATAGAATCTCATACTGAAAGCATCGACTATCAAGAAAATTTTGAAAATGCCAAAAACTCAAAATCATCCGATTTTGAGCTATTATACATGTTTGCTTACATTTGGCTATATGACTAGAAAGCCTTGAAAACATGGCACTATTAGGAAATGAAAACAATTTTTTTCCTGTGTATTCTACAAAGTCTAAACTTTCTCTTGTCCAAAAATGAAGTCTTGTTCCTTCATAATTTAACTAAGAAAAAAAAAAAAAAAAAAAAAGTAAAAAACTTTTTTTACACTTTTTCATTAGATGCATCATGGTCATACAATCTTGCTGTTTCTACTGGAGGATAACTCAACTCAAATTTATCACAAAATTCCTTTATTATTTTGCGACAATTTAATGCAGAGACAGAAAATTAGAGGTTATTTATAGCATGCTTTCAAAACATCAAATCAACACTTGTCCAATCGTTTTATCATAATCTTGATCACAGATTCTGTAATTCCTTCCAATGGTTGTAGTAGGTGCCTGGACAGCACACATTTCTTATAGGGATATTGCAGCTTGAACGATGTCAGAACATTGTTAATTCACTATCCACATAGCAGCAGCCATATAGCGTAATGGTAGGAAGCGTTGACTGTCGTTCGAGCGATCGAGTTTCGATCCTAGCTTTAGGTAGTTGCCTGTCTAGCAGCACTGATGAGCTGTGATACAGCGAAACAGTACTGTATGTGGATGACTAATATATATATACAAGTTAGAAAAGCATTTCATCCAAGGCAAGATTCAATTTGAAATTTATTTATTTTCAAAGTGCACTTTTATAAATTTTACAAAGTAAGGTATAAAAATTTGATTTAAATTGAATCAAAAAATTACCATGGATTTATTTTATGCAATGTACATTCTGTTGCACTTTAAAAAAAAAAATCATTGAAACTTTTATATCTATATCATTAATTGCTAGATGAAAGATAATGTTTTTAAAGTGCATCAAAATGTACATTACATAAAATAAATCCAAGGTAATTTTTTATTCAATTTGAATTAAATTTTTATACCTTACTTTGTAAAATTTATAAAAGTGCACTTTGAAGATAAATAAATTTCAAATTGAATCTTGTACCTTTATTTTTAAAGCCTATAGTAAAAATATTTTGTTTAACAATTTTCATGCCTCGGATGAAATGCTTTTCTAACTTGTATCTTCACTTTTTAAGATTATATTTTAAAACTCTCCTCCTCTCTATTTCAGTTTGTATTTCTCCTCACACCACAACTCATTTTTGCAACCCCCTCTTTGTATTATTACAGGTCTGAATATTCTGTTTCAGTTTGTATTTCTGCTCACACCACAACTCATTTTTTTGCAACCCCCTCTTTGTAATACAGGTCTGAATAATGAGAAAATCTGAATTTTTTTTTTTTAACAAAAACTTTAAAATAACTTTTTTAGATTAAATCTTTTTAAACTTCTTTCAGAATAAAAAATCTTTAAAATTTAATAACATATTTCATATAGGTTTCATTAACAAATACTCAGTACATAGCGAGAAAAATAGAGATGAAAATTTCAAAAGTACTGTCAATGGTAGTCCTCGCCAGCGAAAGGTTTTGTTATTGTATTATTATTATTTAAAACATTCTGTGTCCTGCTCTTTCGCGCGAGGACTAATATATATATTCCATTAATTTGTCTTGTTTGCTAGGATCAATCCATTTTGATATCACAAAATTTTCATTCAGCTTTTTCACGGATGTTTACATAAACTGCTAGACGATGTTGACTTCAGCATGGATCGTAAACTGCAGAAGTACTAAATTTTATGTTTAATACATTCCCCTCTGCTATTCCAACCCATCACCTCCTGCCTAATTTGCCCTTCATTATTTCCTGTTACATAGTGTTCCGTAGTGATGAGAGGAAAAGACACAAACATGTGTTAACGTTTCTTGTACTTACGTATACACATGCCATGATGTGAGGATATCGGTTTATATAAACAGAGATTAAAGTAGCAGAAATAGTTGTATGGAAAAGATGAAAAGAAAGAATGTTCATTTCAGAAGATACAACTTGCATAGGTTTCTTTTTATGTGGCAAATTTAGAGGCCCGAGTTTCTAGTAATTGCTTTCGCCTAAGAAATATTTTTATGCTTACCTCACTAGAAAAGCAATGTTCCATTAAACATTTTTAATAACAATCTATGATTTTATATGTTAACTAAACGATCCCCGCAACCCATGTTACTATTTTAATTGTGCTATGAATACCGCATGAATAAACATCTGAAACTGAATTTGTTTTCTTCTCAACACACATACACAAAAAAAAACAAAAAAAACTGTAGGTATGAATAGATAATATTGCAAGTTATTTCAAAACCTATCTTGCTATTTCAATTAATATCCGAGTTATGGTAATTCAAAATTAGTCGGACATTGCGTTTTGTGTGATACTGAATGCAGGGCCAACTTAAGCAGATAAAGATAAAAACATCAAATAATTTTTTAAAATCCTTATAAAATCTCATAATTCTTTAAATGAAAGATAATACAATCAGAATTAATAATTTTTAGTTATACCTAGTCTTAAATGTTGGTGAAAATCACATGTCACAAAAAATTGCGCAGAAACAATACAGAAGAGCAGATAAAACTTGATCATGACATCATGCAGATTAAGCTAATTTTTTTTTTTTTTCATTATTGGCAGTTGGGCATAAAAATAGGGCAAACGTATACTTAAACAAACGTTTTCTAAAAAGTTATCCCACCTCCCCTCAACAAAAATAATTAAGCTTAAAACTCATATTTAACTAATTTTTGGATGATGAATTCATCATCCACTAAAAAAGAGATGCTGGAAAGAGATC
This sequence comes from Euprymna scolopes, assembly GCF_053919585.1. Classification (NCBI taxonomy): domain Eukaryota; kingdom Metazoa; phylum Mollusca; class Cephalopoda; order Sepiida; family Sepiolidae; genus Euprymna; species Euprymna scolopes. Next base: position 111,697,293 of record NC_136483.1, on the reverse strand, counting down.
CTTTATGAAAAGATGACATTAAAGCAGAGAATATAAACGCCTATGTAAAGAGTGACATAATTATTCATGAGCATGTGTTTTGCAGACATATGGCTCCCCAGCATGACTGAATTTAGCATATGAGTGAAATATTTGTGGATAAATATACAACAGTCATTCCAAAAGTAAAGCCTCCTATTTTTAACTAAAAAAAAAAAAAAGGGAGCTATGAAGACAGTCATACCCTTAAAACTAGAGATCTTTTATGCTCCAGGATTTATTTTTCTATATGGTCACGTTTCTCAATGCACAAATGATGGCTATGCATGGGCGTCCAGAGCACACTTTGTCATACAAGGGTCGTCCAAAAAGTAAAGATTCCTATTTTTTTTTTTTTTATAACTCAAAAAAGTTGAAGAGCTACAAAGACAGGAGTGGTACCATTAAAACAAGCAACCTTTTGTGCTCTAGTATTTATTTTTCTACACAGTCACCACCATTGTCAATACACTTTTGCCAAAAATTCAACGATGCTTCTGATGCATGTACATGACAGGGGTTACTTTCTTAGAGTCTCACAATGTCAATATCTGCAACAGAGAGATTAAACTTTCAGGTCATGAATGCACAAGTTCAGTCATAACAAAATGTAATTTGTAACTAGCATATTCTTTTCACTGTTTTGACTCTCAAATATATATCCGACACAGACACAATCAACCGAGAAGAGAACCACATTCCTCTACATAAAAACACGAGATATCAATGGATATATACCCGAGAATCAAAACAAGGAAAAGAATATGCTGTTGTCATAGCCCTATTTGTAACTCACTGATTCATTCAGGTGGAATAAAAAAATTGGAGGCTTTACTTTTGGAATACTTCTTGTATTTTATACATAAAAATATAGATGCTCTCCCATATAGGGCATGACACAATGAAAGGAAGATGACTCCATTAGAAAATGTTTCACCATAGATACCTGAATTTATTTTTATCACCAAAATAAATTATGTGTACTGAAAATATGTAATTTATTTGTGTGTGTGTATATATATATATATATATGATGATTGCAACATCTTGTCAGACGAGTGCCACTCCCTAAGACATTTAAAATCCATGAGCCCAAATGTCTGAGTATCTATACAAATATGATGTTACAGAGTCTTAGCTTTGTACGACAGCTAAGTCTCTCTCTCGGTTCAAAATGTTGAGATCCAGCAACAAGCAAGAGCAAGATAGCCAGCAACAAATTAAACTGCAGACCAGCTTAATGCGGGTACTGGTCTCCCGCTTTATGGTTTTTTAAATCAGAGATTTGCTTCTCCTAGAAAGGTTGCCTTCACCATGGCTTACGGGAGCCCTCTCTACCCCAAATATATATACACACACACACTTGGCAATTATTTTGTCAATTTCTTCCTTCAAACGCACTAATGATGCTAATATTATGGTCCTTCTGTTCTCAAGTTGAACAAAATACATTGTGTATTCCAAAGAGATTAAAACCTTCCTTGCTGATGTTTATTTTATTTATTTATGGAAATTGCTTCAGACATAGCATGAATCCACTTAGTGTAAGATCTAAGAAAAAATGTGTTTAATGGACAGACTCTTACCCAGAAAACAGCCTCTTTGTAAGAAACATTGTCTATGATCTGTGAGGACTAAAAGACAAAGAAAAGCAAGAATTCGAAAGTCAACCCACGATTCACTTTCTATTCTCCGTTGTGCCTTTTGTCACTTTGGATGGCTTTCACATGCTGTTATTCACTTAGCTGGCTGCCGATTTCAGAGTCAGAGTTTCCAGGTTTCATCCACTGTCATATACTGATTCAAAAAAGCTCCTTTTTGTCACATTAAAACAGTTGCAAAAACGCTAAGAGAATAGCTTTCTTATTGACAAATATTCATGCAAAATGGTGAATCTTTAACTCCTGTTGACTTAGGTTTTCCAAGACAACTGCCGAATTTGTCTCAAGTCAGTATATTACCTCTTAACCATTATATCAGATGGAGCAGAGTATGCATAACACAAAGCTACTGTGTTGTTTGTACAGTATTTTCCCCCCCCCCAGAAAGCAAATTTTATCTACATTTTCCCATGGTTTTGAAAACTTGCAACAATAGCATAACTATAATTTGTAAACTAATAATCCAACTCAGTTTAAATTTTCACCCATGCCATTTGAAGGCTAGTACTTTATAAAAATCACATGGATTTTTTTTTTTTAATTAATGGTGCAACAGACTTTTTTTTTTAGGTATTTGTTATAATTTATATGTAAAAATTTAAATTACTGACATAATTCTATGATTTTATATGAAAATTTTAGTGATATTTCTAGTCAAATAGGGAGTGGGAACACCAGCGAAGCATATTCCCCAGTCATTGTTGACAAAGAGTGTACATTAGTATATGCGTTATGTATGCGTTTTTTTTTTTTTGTTTTGGTGGGGTGGGGGGTTATTTGTGCAAGTAATATAACAAAATTTAATTTACAGGGCTGGAGATAAACAAAAAATAATTGGAAGAGAAAATTTTCCTTTCAAAATCCTTCTTTTAAGCTAATATTTGCACAAGTAATAAAATAGAATTTGGTATAAGCACTTGTCAGGCAAGAGATAGTATCGAAAGCAGTTTTCGCTAGGAAGAAACATTGTAAGCTGAAACAGCTACATCCAGTTATTGGTCATAAGTTAAAGGTAAAATGTGTGACCTTGAATTAAACAGAAAGATGAACTGTGAAAAACCCGAAGCAAAAAAAACATAAAAAAACATAAGTCAAAAGTTAAAAAAATAAAGAAAAAAATAAATAATAAAATAAGAGACCTTTTCACCTATTTCTTACTTTTGCCTCTGTTTCACTTAGGATTTTTAGAGAGCACACATGGCAGTCTCAAGAATGCTAGTAGAAACACCGCCCACATAAGAGAATGATTACGAAAGCGACTGTAATTCAAAACACAATTAGAATCAGATCTTTTGCCGTTTGCACATCTGCTTTGCACACACGCTACTTTGAAGAAGGAAAAGAGAAAGAGTATGGTCAGATTGCTCCAAATAAATATCGGGCTTAGGTTTCATCATCAGCTGTTTTACAAGCATTCGATGGCTTTTAGAAATTGACTTACAAATTATTACTTATGTAAAAGTTTTTACAAGGAAATCACCACTTATCAAGGCCCAGAGGCAACTCGAGGATAAGAGTTAAAGAGTCTACAGTGGTCAAAAGGACAATATCATAGTAATCGTTAGAAGCATAAATTTGGTAAAATTGGCTTACTTAAAGAGAACGGCTCATCAAGAACTTGATTACATTGGACTTGAAGACAGCCATATCGTAGTCAGCTGGAAAGTAGGTAAACGGAAAAGAGTTCCACAGGTTTGCCGTTCGAAGAAAGAAGCTTTGTTCATGGAATCTATGTTTAGGTACTGATAAAGAGTGGGGGAAATTATTGATAGTGTTTTCAGCCAAAGAGTGTTTCTTGTGAATGTTTGGTGAGGGGAGACCATAGATTGGAGCTCAGACGAGCACTTTCCATGAAAGGCTCGCAACGTCTCTTCTGTGACAAAGAGGTTGCAGGGAAGAGAAAAGAGAATACTCCATCCTTGGATGTACCTGGCTACTGGATCAATAGAAGGATCCCATCATTTTTCCAGCAACTTTGGCAACAGATCTGATGTACATATTCCATTTTAGATCAGGAGTAAAGGTCAAACCCAGAAGCTTGTCAAAACATAGAGCCTCCCCAAGATGAGAGTCATTTACTTCAATTGATGCCAGATGGGGATGAGAACGTTGATTATGTAAAGATAGAAGCTTGGTTTTAGATGCATTAAAAGTAACCAGCCACTTTTTTCCTCATTGTACTACATGCTCAAGATCAGAGAAAACTTGGTCGTTTACGGCCTTTGATGTGCTGCCATCTATGTCGTCAGCAAAAATGTTTATGAATGATCTAAGGATGTGATTGGGAATATCATTCACATAGATCAGAAAGAGAGTTGAACCCAGGATGGACCCATGAGGGACTCCAATATTAATACTATGAGCTTCTGATTTCTGCCCATCAACCACTACTTTTATAAACCTATCTGAGAGAAATTTAATTGAAAAGGCATTTCCAGTTATACCATAGCTGGAGATCTTGTAAAGTAAACCTTTATGCCATATCCTATCAAAGGCTTTTGATATGTCAAGGGTAATTGCCCTAGAAAAGAAGCCTCCGTCGAGAGATTCAAGCACATTTGCTGTAGATCTAGATGGGTGTTGTTTTTCTTTTTAATTACTGAAGATTCAACCTTCTGAATATTGGAAGGTTTTAAAATAAGGAATCTGAGCCAGACTTTTTGAAACTGCAACCCTGGTTAAAAGATATTCAATATGGAATTCTACTGCACGAAAATGTAAGCAATAAAAACATTGTTTTTGATTCATTTTTACTGCAATAGTTTTTGCATTTTGGAAATCAGTAAAGAATGGAGATAACATAACTGAAAGGGAATGGCATAGAAAGTTCTGTCATATGTCCATTATGACAACCGCCACTGCTGTTACTACAGAGAAACATCACCACCTAATGAGCAGACTACTTACATTGTGTCAACAAGATAACTGGCAATCTGTTAAGTTTGAAAAAATTGATCACCTAATATCAGAAACAGTATGGCATAATTCATGTTGACACACAGATTCCCGTTGAAGTTAAGCAACATAGAGCCTGGTAGTACTAAAATGGGTGCCATTTAAGAATTTCAGGTGTTGTATATGCTTATCTCGCCATTGTTCCCAGTCGTCTAGCACGTCTCCTTGTCACTGGATTCGAATAGCGCCAATTTAGGAAAGGTGTAGTTAGGAATTGGGAAACCCTTGCCTCACAATTACCTGCGCAGCAACCCTTACAGAGGTTATCCCTTGTCTCTTTAGACTGAACAGATGCATCAATCACAAACCATATATGCCGTAACATTACTGTAGCATCTGAATGAAATCAGATGTGATGCTATGCTTAACCCATTTCTTTCAACAGCTCAGAAAATTTGCAAGATTTTCATTTGCATCTTTTATGCTTAAGTTTATTCAGTTTAATTAAACAGATTATCAGGAACCACTGGATGACATTGGCCATATGAAACAACAACGTTGCACAGATCAAAAAATCAGCACATAAACATGTGCATGTATGTAGAAAGACTTGATTTATTTGTTTTCTTGATCACTCGTGGATGAAAACAATTTCTTTGTGATTTTCATCATTTTACTTACATAAAGGGTATGCAATGTACTTGAGTTATTAACATTTTGGTTTTTGCTTTTTATTGCATGTCAAGCGTCATGTGTTAATAACTCAAGTACATCAGATACCCTTTATGCAAGTAAAATGATGAAAATCACAAAAAAAGATTTTTGATAAAATAAAAAAGCAGAAAAAAAAGCAGAAAAAAATCCAACTGTCACTAGATTTTTTTTAAGTTGTATTATTTAGATCTGAAGATCACAAAAAACATTAACCCCCCTCCCCTAAAAAAAACAAAAAAAAAAACCCCCTGAATAATCAAAAGATTAATAATAAAAATAAAATAAAAATTAAATGTAAAATAAAAATTCCGTCCAAATTCCCAAGTTCAACAAGATACACCTGAGGAAGGTTGAAGGTTATATCGACCAAAACGTGAAAATCACACTCAAGATAAGATCAGCTTAAATTATTTCTAAATCATCCTGTGTGTTCGTTCGCTTGACTTTCAATGAAAAGACCAATTAGAAAACATTTGTTTTTCTTGCTCAAAAACATGACATTATGTCATGATCATAAAACTTGTTTCATCATTGGAGTTTGTCCCTTACCTGCTTCAACTTCGTAGCATTTGTCTCTGGGTACACTTCTGTTTGCAGCTAGGTTATTCTGACATGATTCCTGTCAAAACTCATACTAGCTAACTTAATTGCTACTTACAGGCATAGGTTCTCAACTATGTAACTGTATGATCCTGTACTCCAGATGAATAAGTTTTTAAGACCACATTGAAGTTTAATAACAACAGAGCAATAAAAAAAAAATTAAAGTGTACAAATCCGTCCGAAAATGTAATTATTTTTTTTATGGGTTCTGTGCAAATAATAAGCCCGATACAACAGAAGAGAGGCCATCTCTTCCTGTTAAGTAGAAGAAATTAAATCAGTAAATTGTTTGGTAGGGCACAGTGTCATCAGCATCTCTTCAACAATATGAGAAACTATGAAAATATCAAGTATCTACTTGCACTATGCATACCAAGCATGGAGTTCATAAAACAGAATACAAAGAACAAGGCGGGGGGGGGGGAAAGAAGAAATAAGAATGTTTTTTTCTTGTTCTTAAATCATTAAACGCATTTCTCAGCTTATGAGAACCCCACTTTTTCTTCTTCTTTTATTCATACTAATACTAGTTGAAGCACTAGTCTACGCTGGGATTTTAGCAGAGTTTACTCTTTTACATTTCATGTTTTGGGAGTACAAAATTCATTGTTGAAACCTAGTCAGCGATGTTGTTTTCTCCTCTCTGCAACCTCTTTCTCACAAAAAGGAACGTTGTGAATCTATCTCTGCTCTGTCATTATTTTTATGGCAAGTGCTCGACTGAGCTTCAATCTATGGTTCCCACACCTCCTGCAAAACTTTCACAATAAACACTCGTCTAGTTACAACCATTGTCAATAACTTCCCCCACTATATGTGCCTCAATCTGAATGCAAATTCCATGAACAAAGCTTCTTTTTTTAGATCTGCCCGCCAGTGGAACTTTGTATCGAGTCTACTTTCCAGCTGACTACAACATATCGGCAAGTCCGATGTAAACAAGTTCTTGTTGAGCTACATCCCTTTAAATAAAATTTTATCGAATTTCCATCACTACCAATCATTATGCTGTTGTCTCAGGCCACCCCACACTCATCAACCCATATCCTCTAAAAAAAAAAAGAAAAAAAAAAAAGGGAAACTATGTATATTTAAAATAAAACCAGTGTTATATACACACAGACAATGGAGCAGTATCTAAGAAACTAATCACGTTTAAACCTAAGATATACTCCCTGACGTTGTTTTAAATGAATGTGAATGTGCATGACCCAGGATAGAAAATGAGTTGATGCTAAAATTCATTGTGCATGATGGAGTTTTAAGTAAATGGTCTGTTATAGAAGACACAAATGTATTATTTAGAATGCCTGTTGATCAGTAGGTTCCACTCCTAATTTTGCTAGCTAAGTGTTGTTGAATTTTACTATCTAATCTCAACATCGTCCTACCCATGTAGTTGGCACTGCAAGCATATTTGAATTGAAAAATCACATTATTATTTGGGAGGAGGGGGATAAAACGTCTTTTGGAGAGAATATCATTAACATTCTTACATTTCTCTACTTCATTTGCCTCCATATGGTTGCAAAATATGACATGGTTGCATTGAAAGAATCGATGAGAATGGTTGGGTGAATAGATGTAGAAAAGTTAAGATAGTAGGGTCAGTTGAAAAAGGGAAAACCAAGAAACAACATGGGAGGAAACAATAAAGATGGACTTGAGAGAAAGAGTGAGGAGTAAATACCTGGCCAGAGATAGATCACTTTAAAAATCAATTTATAAAAGCTGTCCAATATTTGCCAGCATATATAACGAATGTTAAACTGAATGATGATTTGGACAAGGAAATTGGTGATACAGAGTTCAAATGCTATCAGTTCTAACATGATAATTATACACTAATACAATGGAAAAGGCATAAACTAACGCTATAGGTAAAACAATGACTTTTTTTTTTTTTTTTTTTTACAAAGGAGTCACCACTTATCAAGGCTCTGAGGCCACTCGAGGATAAGGGTTATTGCGTGTACAGTAATCAATGGGATTATATCGTAGTAGTTGTTATAAATGGAAATTTGGTAGATTGGATTACTTTAGGGGGCGGTTCATCAAAATTTGTTTATGTTGGACTTGAAGACAACCAAGTTGTAATCAGCTGGGAAACAGGCAAACGGAAGAGTTCCACAGGCGTACAGTTCTAAGAAAGAAGCATTGTTCATGGAATCTATGTTTTGATTTAGGTACAGTTAAAGAGTGGGGAAAGTTACTGAGAGTGGTTTCAGCTAGGCGGGTGTTTATCGAGAAAAATTGGCGAGGGGGGGGGCAGAGATTGGAGCTCAGACGAGCACTTGCCATGGAAGTAACGATAAAACAAAGAGGCTTACAGCTTCCCTTCTGTGGGAAAGAGGTTGCAGGGAAGAGAAAAGGGCATCCCCCCCACTAAGTTACGAAGTCTATTTTGTACTCTGTCAAGGCAGGATAAGCTGCTTCTAGCAGCCCCTACCCAGATGTGGCAACAATACAATATATTCCTGGACGCACTTGGCTTTTGTATCAATAGAGAATTGCATCAGCAGTGAGATATCTCCTGGAGCAGTAGAAAGATCCCCCGCCATAGTTATTTACAATGGGTGTGCTGTTCCACCATTAAATCATCCATAAAGCTAGGATCAAGATGTAAAATATTTTATGTCCTCTGTCAAACAAGATCTTTTTTGACAGGAATAACTTTTATCTCATTCAGTATTTTCTGAGTATTTCCCATGAAAAGAAAAAAATCTTGTGAGAAGACAAGTTAACAGCGATCCAAAAGAGTCAATATGCCATAAGACAAGAATTGCTAGAAATGATTACCTTTGCATCTTGTGCTTCTGATCTGATTTCTACAAAAACTAAACCAGAGATAAATTGTGTAGATTAAAAAAAAAAAAAAACTAACAAATTTGAATCATTATAACCCCCCCCCCATGACACTTCCCTTTTGGTACAGTGGAAATATCTCTCTACCCAAGAAAAACAGAAAATTTTACCACATAATCTTTACAACCCCTGTAAAACCCATTATCAGTTGGAATGTGAAAGGGGTGGGGAGTCAAGTTGGCATCTACTTACCTATTCATGAGGGCAAGGATGTCAAGGCCGAGTTCAGGGTGGGATTTTGTTCAAGGGCAAAGAAAAATAACAGGCTTTCTCAGCAATCCCATTTGGGGGGGGGTCACTTCATGTGTAAACAGTAAAGAAAAATCTGAACTATGAACCAATTTTTCCTTTTACAGAAATGATGTATCGCTAATAGGCAGGATAAATATTTATTATAATTTTAATTATGAAATCTTAAGAATGATTGTTGTTTTTTTTTTTCTAATATTAACTAGCAAACACTTTTGGTGTTGCTCAAAAACAAATAAGGATGCCTACATATGCCTTCCCTAGCCTTGAACACATACTTGAACTAGCAGGAGGCACCCGATCTTGCCCGGTTGTAAAATATGCTTATATTTTAATTCATACAGATTTTGTATTTATTATTACAGAGTCAATTCTCTATTAAGTATTATATTGTACCTCATACATAGTTCTGATTTCAAAAGATTAAAAAAAAAGAAAAAAAAAAATCTAACCATTTCTTTTTTTTGCATGGTGCAGAATTCAAATTTACATATTTTAAGGCCTACAACTGCACTGTTTTCACCAGGATTTGACGACCCCTGGGGACTTTTGGGGCTAAATGCTGAACTTGGGAAATTTTTTTTATGCATCATTCACTGTGCACTCGCGGGGGACCATGCATGCTTCACTAGTTTAATGTTTTTAACCAATTTTTCGATATTTATCGTCTAAAGGGTCAAGCTTCAAAATGATACCAATCTTGTGAAAATCCATCGCCTCTGTCGAAAGTTTTAGGCAGACATACAAACACACACACATTTAAACAGATAGGTGAGATTTATATAATAGATATATATCAGAAGAAAGAATAAAAAGAAAGAAAAAAAAAAAAACAAACAAAAAATAAAAACAACAAAAATAGATAATCCTGGGATACAGTGGCCCTAAGATATGTTTTTTTTTTTCAGGTTATGATGTGGAATACAATGTTTTTCCAGACCCTGGTTATGGTATTTACCCCACCTTATGGTGTTATTTATAATGTTATTTGATTATAAATATGTGTATTATAAACTGTACTGTATTTTGGTACTAATTTTTAATGCCGTATCCTGGGGTTCTACTATACACTGTTGTGATGGGTCTTATTCATTTTTATGTTTTTGTTGATAGTCTGAATATTTTTAAAGGTAAAGTCAAAGATTTGTTTGTCATAATATAGTTTGAAGTTTTAACTGCAAGTGAATAGGTTTAAATTGTGAACAAAGAATATATAAATTAAATGAATATAATTACATTTTATTGCCTTCGGACTGATTGTGGTGTAACATACACTGATGAAGTCTTTTCGTAAGTGTTTTTCACATTTTTTATATGATGAAAATATATATTTTTAGAATGGGCAGAAATCATTGTCTAATAATGTGTTGGGTGAAATCAGGAATAATTTCTGAATAATTAATAAATTATTAGCTCTAGTTGTATCATACACTATTGAGCTATTGCATAAACTTCTGTGTAAATTTCAAGAAATTCATTTATATATTACTATACATTGTTGTATCTGCTTTATATACACACACACACACACTAGCAGGGGAGGGGGATGGCTTTTCCCCAGATCATAAAATATGTTTAAATGATATTTTAATTTGTTTAGATTTCATACATATTATTATACAGTTATGATTTCAAAAGTTAAAAAAAAAAAGTATCTGGGTGCCATCAGCTAGAATTGAAACCAAAAGCAAAACTGTAGCATTCAAAGCTGGTGACGTTACCAGTGTACCAACATGACGCGCATACAAACTGATTAAAAATTAAAAATAAACTAAGATGAATGTACAAAATGCTTCATGATTTTTTCAATTTTGACCCATTTTGGACCCCTTAAAAACTATTTTAACCAGCTAAAGACCCATAAAAAACACTGTCCATAAAAAAACCCCATCATTTGTAAGGTTCCTAGCACCACTCTGTGACTTTTAGTTTCGGAAGAGATAGTTCGAAAATATGGAGACAGACAGACAAAGCGAGTTTTATAAATTAGATTATACATTATTGCACTTGCTGGAGGTACCCAGATTTCATCTGTCTGGTCATCCAGACTCATCAGTTTTGCTTAGCATGTTTGGCCGCGCTTTAAGTTTCTGAATTTTTCAAGATGAGGATTGACTATTCATACTACTTGGATTCTACTGTTCTCATTTTGAGTGTCATTTTCACGATGTTTTAGTTACTGTAATCTTCGACCATCTTCAGATGTATCTTGTCGAACTCGGGAATCTGTATGGAATTTCAAATGGAACCCTTTATTTAATCCATGGAGGTAGCATGCTCTCATTACATGATGACTGGGTAGAAGTCTTAATTTGCAATCATATTTTGAGAGTCACTAGCACTGAGGACTGAACCTTTAACCTCCAGTAGAGTGTAACTTACAACTGAATTTTACCAAATATTTTATCCACTATATCACGGGTCCTTGTGACTAGAGTTTGACAAGATACACCTGTAGAAGGTTGAAGGTTACATTAACAGAAATGTGAAAATAACATTTAAGAGGAAAACAGTAGCCAAAGAATTCAAATAATGAGACTAATTTTGTCATAACTCAGAATTATCCCTAATTTACGTATGATTAGATAACAAATCCTGAACATCTCCAGGGTACACAATAAAATATTTGGTTCTGCTTTGGTCATGGTTGCAGCATTCATTCTGGAGTGATTGGGTTGGCACTTTCCAACAAGATTAACACATTCCAAACACTGACTGACCAGGTCCAAGACCTTTTCTGTTATGAGTGCAAGTCATTTGCAGTTCCAGCAATGGACCCAGTAGAGGTGAGAGCCCAAAATCAGTTCAGCATCCTGCTTCAAGTCCTGAACCAGATTTTGAGTTAGCCACTACAATGTTTCTTCCAGCCTGGTAGCAATACAGGACTAATGACTTCATGGATGAAGTCACCCAAATGTCATCAAAGGGCATTGTCGAACCAACAAGGATGTTTGGCAAGGTTCTTTTTTGGCTTATAATCAAGCACTTTGATAGTTTTTTTTTCTGTTAACACAAGATGCATATGTTTCAGATAAAATCATTTGTTATACATATATTCTTTTATTGTTATACATATATTCTTTTATTGTTATACATATATTCTTTTAGTGCTTGAGTGCTCAATATATAAGTAGAGTGCAATATATATAAAAATATGGCAAGTTGCTTAGTGATTACGTTTGGGAATTTGCGATAAGTATATTTTTTGTGTTATATTTTTAGACTACTAAGGAAAGTGAACTGTGATAGGGAAACCACTGTCTTGATGACTATAGCATATACCACCAGCCATTGTGATAATGTATAGCTTTTCATCAATTAATAGACCATTCTTGACAGATATATATATATACTCATTTAGATTTCACTTCGTATATTAAACTGATAAAAGTGATCAGGTTTTAACTTCAGCTTAAAGTACTTTTATTTTTTTAAACTCTTTTCACCCTAAACAAGGCATATTGCCACTTGTATGTAAGGCATTGTTATTTGGGATTGTGACTAATGATGGACTCTGGCGAGTTTAGCAACAAGATGTTTGTTCACATTACATTTAAACTTCTGCAGTTAAATACAGCCAGAGAAGCAGAAAACAGCGAGAAAATTCCAAAGTCTAGCAGTTTGATGGAATAAACTATTAAAGTAAAGGTTTTCTTCTCAACAGTGAATGTTCTTTTGATTAATTACCGGCTTCCATATTTTGTTTGGTAAAAAGAGACAAACAACATATGAGGGGGGGGGGGCTACAAAATGCTTAATATTTTTAAATCGGTTTTAATCTGGCGATAAAATAGCTGACATGAGCCATGTTTATATTAAAACTTAATATTTAAAACAAAATTTAAACACAATTCATTAAAAATCTGTTGTAACGGAACATTTTGAAATAATGGAATTTTAATCGTTTTAATCTTAAAAATTAATTTTTAGGAAGTTTCTTTTTCTTGGCAATTCAACTGATTAGTATATATTAATTAGAAAAAACGCTATTTAAAAAAAAAAAATTAAATTTATATAAATTTTTTAATTGCAACTTCAAGGTAAATTTTTGTTCAATATGTGCATTTAAATTAAAAAAAAATAAATGTTTTACTTATTTGAACTCTTATGATTTTCGATAGATTTAAATATATTTTGTTCAAATTTCGAAAAAATAAATATGGGGGGGGGGCACGTATATTTTACAGAACCTGCAGTTTATATGTAATTTCATTCTAAAATAGATAAGTATCGAAAATTTCACTAAAATCTGACCATTAGTTGATTTTTGCTAGATTTATTAAATACGGGTATGTTTTCACGTTCAATAGGGACTGCCAAATGATTGTGAAGATTGGACCGCATGTTTCCGTGACGTCAGATTTGTGTTAACTATACAAACTATGGAAAAGCAGAAGCGACTTAATGATTTTTTAAAACCTTTGTTTATCTTCAAACTGCAATTAATAATTTTTGTTATAATTTTGTTAGGTTTTAAGATTTACACAATTTAATGATTAATAATATTATAAACATTTGTATATTAAATATGAAATACGGTTTTACTGAATGTTCTTTTGGTTAGCTACGGGGTTCCATATTTTGTTCGGTAAAAAGAGACAAACAAAATATAAGAGGTGGGGGGGGGCTACAAAACGCTTAATATTTGTGCAATAATATTTTCAAATTGGTTTTAATCTGGCAATAAAATAGCTGACAAGAGTCATGTTTATTTTAAAACAAAATTTAAACACAATCTATGTTGTAACGGAACATTTTGAAATAATGGAATTTTAATCTTTTAAAAATCGATTAATGTTTACGAAGCATTAAGCAATTCAACTGATTATAGTATATATTAATTCGAAAAAATGCTATTAAAAAAAAAAACAATTAAGTTTATATCAATTTTTTTAATTGTAACTTAAAGGTAAATTTTTGTTCAATATGTGTATTTAAATTTTTAAAAAATAAATATTTTTTACTAATTTGAACTCTTATGTTTCATAATAAATAGAAATTTCGATAGATTTAAATATATTTTGTTCGAATTTCGAAAAAATAATTATGGGGGAGGGGAACAGTACACACTAAAAATAATATTTCCCCGTCGTATATTTTACGAAAACTGCATTTTATATGTAATTTAATTCTAAAATGGATAAGTATCGGAAATTTCACGAAAATCTAACCATTAGTTGATTTTTGCTAGATTTATTAAACACGGATGTTTTCACGTTCGGAATGTCTACTACATGGGAACGTTATTTTAAAGCGCCAATGTAAACACGATTTTCGTCTCGCAATTTCATTATTTTCGTTCGATGAAAAAGAATGTTTGTTTAATTATTACTGGTTTATTTTGCCCTTCTTTTAAATGGTACAAAAGTTATAGTGATAATATTAATTTATAATTACATCGTGTTACATATAGGGTGGGGTAATTCTGTGTGGTGACTTTTGGCAGTCCCTATCGACCATTCATCCCAATGTTTGGAATTTATACTAATTTCGCCATGATACGTAAGTACATAATGTTTTCACCTGAAATGCGCTGGTTAATGAAAAAAGTAGATTTTGATTTCATTTAGGAGGTAATCTACGCTGGGTTAGGTAGTAAAAAAAAATACCGGTTTAAAAGATCACCAACGTAAACAAGCACCAAAAATGGTAACCATGTGTTTTTGTCGTTCATCAAAATAAAAAGTAAATGTAATTTGAAGCGCTACTTTGTTCTTGCACACATTACTTACAGAGGATATGACCCCCCCCCTTCCCCACAATGCATGTTCACTTCCTTCTCCAAGAATTCTAAATTACCAACTTTTTTTTTTTTTTTTAAACAATTATTTCGATCTCGATCCTTCAAGAATGATCCTTACTTTTATTTGACCTTTAGAACGTAACACACACGCGCGTGCGCGGTTCTTTGATATGACGGGGGCGTGTGCGAAAATTCTTGTTAGGAACACAAATGAACTTAATTTTTGCCTTTTAAACTTTAATTTACGACAAAAAAATAATTACAGGTTTAGAGTTTCTTTTACAATATTTTACAAAAAATGGAGGAAAAGTAAGTAAATAAATAAATAAACGCTACAAAAGATAGTGTACATTAGTACTCTTCTACCTATCCAGATAATTTTGATTTTAATTATGCTAAAGCGCATTTTTTTAAAAAAAAATTCAATACAATAGTCCGGTTAAGGTTGTTTTCGCCCCCCCCCCGTTTTTTTTTTTTTTTTTTTTTAATTACTTAAGGGCAGGCATTTCAAGCCACGTGTTCTCCTACACACTTTTTTTTTTTAGATTGGTCTTTAATAATTTGTGTAATGCGACAATGCGTTGTTAAATTAAATATCTATTAAGAGAATTAAAATTGAAAAAACAAAACATTCACCTGCCAAATTTTTCCCTTTTTAAATGTAGAGAAAGCATTTAAAAGGAGGTAGAAGTTGCACTCAAGGTCAATTCTTAATGTGAATGACTCTAGCTCCCCAAAATGGGAGAATTGGAAAAATAAACAAGTTTACAAGAATTTCACCCCATTTTATCGAAACATTTTGGTAAAAATCTTAAATTTTGCCCCCACGCTGTCAATTGAAAAATAACCATGAGATTCTATTTTTTTCTTCGAGTGGGGGAGTGATTACATGGCAACACACTTGAAATACGAAGACATTTTTTTTTTTTTTTTTTAAGTATGAATACTTTTAACTTTAATGGGAGAGTTTACTGTAAATGAACGTAACATCATCATCCACTTTATGACTAGAAAGTATTAGTGATCATTCTTGATGACGCAACGTATGACAAAACGGATAACCATTTTTTTTTTGTATTAAAAAATGGCGATCATTTTGAATTCATCAAAAAAAAAACAAAAAAAAACTGATTATCCGTTCTGTCTAATGCCATGTAGTCAGAAACAGAGGGACCAATTTAAGTTCAGTTTATACAATAAACTATAATAATAATAATAATAATAATAATAATAATAATAATAAACGTGTAATCGTAAAAGAATTAAATTAAATTTTTTAAAACTTGAATCTCATTTTCATTTTCACACGTGGGAGACAAAAAAAAAAAGGGTAGAAATTTTAGCAGTAAAAAAAAAACAACAAAAAAAAAAAAAAAAAAACGCTAAACCCGCTACTAAAGATTAATGTTTTTGATAAATATTCGATATTTTAAAATTAAAATTGACATTTTTTTTATATTATAATAAATTAAAACTAGCATTTATCCTATTGGTGGGCTTAATTTATATATCTATAGTTTTGCAAATATCCGTTTTACACTTTTAAATTCAAATCATACAATTTTGAAAAGCAACATGGAGAAAAGCAGACTATGCAAAGCGACTACCGAAAAATATGATTATAATAAATTAAATTTTTTAATTCATGTTAAAAATGCAGTAAATTTGGAAACCTACCACTTAAAAGGGTCCGACCACAAACTTTTGATGAACTCAATCGGTCCTCCAGGGCTTGGAAGGGCCTCAGGCTTGCGATTTTGGGAGGATAGATTGAAATCCATGCCTGGAAAGTTCATAATGTTTTTCGCTGGGTCGAGATATCAACTTCCGGTATTACGCAGCAGAAAATGATTGACTTATAAATAATAATAAAAATAAATATTTAAATGTCAATATCTAGACTATTTAAATATAAATAATACAATTAAGTTATTTTTTTATTATTTTTTTAATATATAAAACATCATGAATAATAAACTACTTTATTATGATTTACTCCAACTTCCGGTGTCATGCAGTAAAAATTATTAAACTAATAGAATTTTTATTTTATTTTTTTATATTAAAACTCTTTTAATATGTATGTGTGTGTATATATACATATTTTCTAAAATAAAAATTAGTGGTGAATTACAAGAGTGCTCGACAAGGTCGTGACCCGACTCAAAGTCAGCGTTCGGTCAGATTCAGTTCTTGATATAAAGCTTCATCAGTTTCCGACCAAATTCAATGGATTTTTTTTTTTTTTTTTTACTTTCTTTCCACCTTAGCATTCACAGTTAAATTGATGACTTTTAAAGGTTCTGGAGTATGCGGAAAATGAATATTACATTTAAATTTGACGCAGACAAGTACTTTTCGGTATATTAAGACGTTATTCAATGTAATGCATGTTTTTTTTTCAACTGAAAAGTACTGATGCGCATGCGTGTTATAAAAAGCCTCCCTCCTCCCCATGTTAAGAATGGCGAATGCCACTGACATTTATTAAGTAATGCATTGAAAACACAATATCTTAATATCCAGGAAACTGTTGCGGACTCGGATATATAAATACCCTAAACTCGCCACAAAAAAAAATAATGAAACGAATTGAATGAAGGAAACAAAGAACTCACATGCTGGAATAAAATAAACATGTCGTTTATTTTCTGTTGAGAAATGAAAGTCTTGGGTGTACACGTGTTCATTCAGCCGTTGAGAACTATGCGCGTGGAAGGAAAGGGGAATGCAATAGAGAAACACGAAGTGGCAAGCCGGCCTGTAGAAAGAGAGGGTTAAGCTCAGTAGAGAGTCGTGCACATGATGTGTTGATGGACCAAAAGCAAAGGGGAGATAGAGAGAGAAAGAGTGAGAATGTCAATCCAATTCATGGAGATAGAAAGTGTATAAAGTGTACGTACGGTCTGTTAGCTTTTTGTCCCACATAGTAGCAAGTGTTGTGAGGCACGCGGTCGGTCCGTAGACTGACCAGCTCGAAAGCTGGTCTGAAAAAGGCTGGAAACAGCTTGTCTCTTCCTTTTATAGGTATTTCCGGTGTGTCTTTTGCGCACGTGTGGATTTCCTTCGAAAGGGGAAGTGACATTGTCCTTGTGTGCGTGTATGTGAGTACATGTGTGTACGTTAGCGTGTGTGTATATACACGTGAATGTGAGTGTATGTACGCGAACGTGAATATATGTACGTGTGTGGACGTGCGCGTGTACATTTGTGTGCGCGTATGTATGCGACAAGTAATATAGCTTGAAATGTGAACGCGTGTTTTTGTGTGAGACTAGAAAAGGCTCGCACAAAACTACTTGTCTGCGCCAAATTTAAATGTGATATTCGTTTTCAGCGTACTCGAAAACCTTGAAAAGTCATAATTTTATAGGTGAGTATTCAGGCAGAAAGAAATTTATTTAACTTGTTAGATGAAAGCACAGAATAGTTAACAATGCTCCCCCTCTTTCCATGTGAGGAATAAATTTCTTTCATGAACGAACATTTACTTTCATAAAATTATTTAGTTTTATATTAAGTATTATATTACAATTTCTTATAATAATATTAAAAATGTATAAATTTTTTTTTTTTTTACTTGGGAGTTATTATTTATCAAGGCCCGAAAGCCACTTATGGATAAAAGTTAATGAATGTAAGGTGTTAGTGTAGCAATCGTTAATGATGTAAATTGGGTAGAATTTGATTACTTATGCGAACGGCTCAGCAAGAACTTGTTTACATTGGACTTAAATGCTACCATATTGTATTCAACCGGGAAGCAGGTCAGCAGAACAGTGTGTGGCGGACTATAGTATATTATATATATCCCCCAGTCGTACAAAATAGGAAAAATGAATTGAGAAAGAAACGAACAACGTGTTTTAACACGTTGTTCGTTTCTTTCTCAATTCAATTCATTTTCTTTTAATTCTTTCTCAATTCAATTCATTTTCTTTCTCAATTCAATTGAAATAAACGAACTAGAATTTATTTCATGAAGAAACAAATAAAAGAAAGGGTACAGCACATGTTTAGTTTGGCGTACGTCTCTCCCTGTTAGCTGGTGAAAGGGAAAGTCTGTTGTTGTAGAGAGAGAGAGTGAGAAAGTCAATTCAGGCCATGGAGAGGGAAAGCGTGTAAGGTGTACGTACTGTCTGTTGGTTCGGGCCCAACACATAGTGGCAGGGGACGTAAAGTGCGAGCGCGCCCCGAAGGAGCGGTAGGTCCTTTGACCACTCAGGTCGGGAGCCAGGTCGAAAGAGGGAAAAAGCTTAGGTCTCTTGCTTTTGTAGTTGCACATGTGTGCGTACGTGTGCGCGTATGTGTGTGTACGTTAGCGTGTGTGTGTATACACGTGAATGTGAGTGTATGTACGTGAACGTGAATATATGTACGCGTGTGTACATGCGCGCGTATGTTTGTGTGCGACAAGAAAAGGCTTGCACAAGTGTTCCACAGCCAGTTCTGGGAAAGAAGCTTTATCCATGGAATCTGCGTTTAGATTTAGGCGCAGATAGTTTCAGGATTTTATTTTTAGCACTATCAAGTGGTGCCGGGATGGAGGTGGGGGTTCAGCCCTTTCGGCCTTTGTAGAGTGGAAAGCCAGCACTTCTTGATCTGGTGTGGCTGGAATCCTTTGCATCATCATCATCATCATTACTATCTGGCTGTCAGTGAGGGGGTTGTTGTCTTTTTTTTTTTTTACATAGGTATCATCACTTATCAGGGCCAAGAGGCCACTCAAGGATAAGGGTTAAAGAGTGTACAGTAGAAATTGGACAATATAGTAATCGTTAATAATGGGAATTTGGTAAATTTGTTAACTTATATGGAACGGTTCATCAAAAACTTGTTTACGTTAGACTTGAAGACAACCATATTGTAGTCAGCTGGAAAGCAGGAAAACGGAAGATAATTCCACAGGCGTGTAGTTCTAAGAAAGAAGCTTTGTTCATAGAATCTATGTTTAGGTTTAGGCACAGATAAAGAGTGGGGGAAATTAGTGATAGTGTTTTCTACTAGACGGGTGTTTCTTGTGAAAGTCTTGCAAGGGGGGACCATAGATTGGAGCTCAGACGAGCACTTACCATGAAAATAACGATACAGCAGAGACAAACTCGCAACATCTCTTCTATGAGAAAGAGGTTGCAGGGAAGAGAATAGGACATCCCCTACGAGGCTACGAAGTCTATTTTGAACTCTATCAAGGCAGGATAAGTCATTTCTAGCAGCTCCTGCCCAGATGTGGCAACAGTACTCCATCCTTGGACGTACCTGGCTCTTATATAGATAGAGAATTGCATCAGCAGTGAGATATCTACTGGATCGATAGAAGGATCCCACTATTTTTCCAGTGGCCTTGGCAACGGATTTTATGTATGTGTTCCATTTAAGATCAGGAGTAACGGTCAAGCGCAGAAGCTTGTCAAAACATGAGGCCACCCCAAGACGAGAGCCATTCATTTCAATTGATTAAATTGATTTAAGTTAAGGAAACAAGTCTTACCACGTGTGTGTGTCGGGTGATAAAGAGAGAGATTAAAGATGGCACCTATGGTTTTATAAGTTGTAGTCTCGCGAAATCTCACCACACACATGCAAATGGGGAAGATAGACTGTATAAAACCAGCCTGAGTTGAGAAGTAGGATTGCAACCTTTGCTGATTGTTGGATTTCTAGCCACGTGTTTGGAGGACTGCTGTTACGACTTCTCACAAGTTGATCAACAAAAGAACAAGCTATTTCCAGCTATGCCCACTGGCCTGAACAATATGATAAAGCCATTCAGTGGCGAAGGTGATGTGGTGACTTGGCTAAAGAAAATGAACCTATTGGCGAAGCTCCAAAAGATAGGTGATGTTGCCACAGTGATTCCATTATTCCTGGAGGGGGATGCACTAACCCTATACTTGGAGCTGAATTGATCCAGGCATTTTCTGAGGGGCCGCTTGAGGCGTTCACCAGATTAAAAGAAATGAGGTGGATGGGGGAATCCGTCGATGTGTATGCTAATGAGATTAAAAGATTGATGGAGCTATCAGGAATAAGGAATCAGGCAGCAAGTCATGTGGCCAAGATGGCGTTTGTCACCGGGTTCCTAGAGGAGATTTCCCAGAGGTTGCAGCAGATCCCGGGTGTCGAGACTTTGGAGGTGAGCGAGTTAATCTCAACTGCAAAAATATTAGTGAGCAGCCAACCCTCTAGGTCCGTAGGAACTGCGGCAACAGCCCGGAAGGATGTGAGCAGAAATCGTCCGAGACCATGAGGTGCATGTTTTGAATGCGGGGGCCCGCACTTGCAGAGAGACTGCAGGAGGTCCCACAAAAAGATGGTGTGTCACAGGTGTAACCAGAGTGGTCACATGGCAGTGAACTGCATGAGTCCGGGAAACTGGCAAGGGGGAGCTGAAGCGCCAGCGGCTCACCCGTCTCAGGAATAATGGCGCATTCACAGCAGATGCCCAAGCAAAAGATTGTTGTGGAAGGACAAAAAGTTGTGACCATGATCGACACTGGCTGTACCACTATGGTGCACACAAGTCTGGTTGGAGGATGGAAAGGGAAGGGCGAAGTAGTGGCATTCAGTGAGTCACAAGTGAAGTGTCAAGGGAGGAGGACTGTCATGATTGAACTTGAGGATTACCAGATAAGGGTCCATGCGGTTGTCGCCAACCAACTGGTGCCTGGCGTCCAAGCAATTATTGGAATAGATATAATATGCCAACATGGAGGTGTCACAGTCAGCAGCAATGGCGTGAGGTTTGGACCGGCAGGGTGCGCAGTGACAGAGTAGGTCAACGAAGGGCTCAAAGAGGCCGAAGAAAAGAGATGGATACCGATCAGTGATCCAGATTTTCAAGCGGGATTCGATGGGAATCAGTGGATAGTGGAGTGGGTGTGGAAGAATAACATGCCAACGCAAACAAGCAGGGTGTCATGCTACAATAATTCGCTCAGAGGAGGAGCAAGAGAGGATTTTGAATGAGAAGTGGACAGATGGATTAGGAGGGCACACTGTTGCCGTGAACAGATGATGTTGAATCAGGCATCTTGCCATTGATGGCTGTTCTGCAACCAACAAAAGGGAAGGTCAGACCAGTTCTAGATTTCCGAGAGTTGAACCAACATCTTGAGTGCCATACTAGGGGTGACACTGTAGATGTATGCAGTGAAACCATTAGAGAATGGAGGCAAATGAACAGTGCAACTACATTGGTTGATCTAAAATCTGCCTACTTGCAACTCCACGTTGCCAAGAAACTCTCAAAGTACCAGTTGGTCAGATATAAAGGCAGAACCTACTGCCTTACGAAGGTGGGGTTTGGGTTAAACTCGGCACCCAGGATCATGTCGACCATTCTGAGGAAGGTTCTGGAGAGAATGGGAAAGGAGATGGTGCTATGAGCTCATACATCGATGACATTCTCGTAAATGAAACTCTAGTGACTGCAAAGTAAGTGGTGGGTCACTTGAAGAAGTTCAGGCTGGTCGCCAAGGCACTTGAAAAATTGGAAGGAGCCTTGGGGCTAAAACTGAAACAAAGTGCGTCAGGTGGCCTGGAATTTCAAAGAGGGCATGAGATCCCGCAAATGAAAAAAGAGCTCAACAAACGGGAGTTTTTTTTCCATATGTGGCAGGCTGATTGGGTATTACCCCATTGCCGGCTGGCTTAGACAAGCATGCAGTTACATCAAGAGCCATGCCAAAGGAAGAGGATGGGACGATAAAGTGGGAGGAAGAACAGCCACCTTAATCGAAGAAGTCCTGAAAGAAGAGGAAAGGCAAGACCCAGTTTGGGGAACATGGAACGTGCTGCAAACACTGGATGGAGTCGTGTGGTGTGATGCAAGCAGCATTGCAACAGGTGTCGTCTTGGAAATGGGTGGAGTGGTTGCGGAGTACACAGTCTGGCTGAGGAAGAAGGAAGATACTAGTCATATCAATGTGGTAGAATTGGATGCAGTTACCAAAGGAGTGAATCTGGCCTTGATAGGGGACTACACGACATCTGTGTGAAAATTGCCTGGTTAAAATCGATGATTTCAAGTGATAAGAGAGTAAAGATGGAAAGGGACAGCAGAGATGCTGGTGAAGTGCAGGCTTGGGATGCTGGCTGAGCTGATGCAGGAGTTTTCTCTGAAGCTGTGCGTAATCAAAGTGGCCTCTGAGAAGAACAGAGCGGATGTTCTCACAAGAGTGAGAAAGAGCTGGCTTGTGCTCAAAAATGAGAATGTTGCTGCAGCGTTTGATCTGAATAATTCTGGGGTGCATGAGTTGCACGATTTGCACCATATGGGGATAGAAAGGACGTTGTACCTGGTGAGAAAAGTCGACCCAAGTGTTACCAAGGAATAAATAAGCAAGTAGTCAGGACTTGCAACAGGTGTCAGTCAACTGACCCTGCTCCAAGCATGCATGAAGCTGGAGAACTAAGTGTAACTGGGACCTGGGAAAGACTGGCAGTTAATGTAAACCATTACAGGAGTGGGCTTTACATAACAATGATCGACTGTGGCCCTGGGCATTTTGCTCTATGGCTGCGAGGTGAAACGGTCAGTGAAATAGTGGCAGCCCTCGACATGGTGTTTCTGGAGTGAGGTCTGGTGGAAGAGCTGCTAACCGATAACCGTACCACATTTAGATTGGTAGCAGTGGCGGATGTACTGAAGAAATGGAATACCCATCAATTCTTCAGAGCTGCCTATAGACTCAGTGGCAACGGGATTGTGGAAAGAAACCACTGGACAATAAAGGCAGTGGCAGAGAGAGAGAGCACTTTGCCCGAGAAAGCTGTCTACTGGTACAATATGTCACCTAGATCGGGACAAGTGCAAGGAGATAGTTCCATACCTGTCGATATTCATGTACTCCTGGAGGCATCCCAGGATTCTTCCAGCAAGCAGGGAGACAGAGGCAACAGGGACCATCAAACTCGGGGATGAAGTATGGGTAAAAATCCCAGGGGCACCATGTACCACACAGTGGAGCAGAGGATGCGTAACCAGGAGTAATACAAGCAACAACATTGCGGTAGACAAAGTACCAAGACATATTCTGGATATCAGGCCAGTTGAAAGTGAAACAGTGGAAAGTGATGTGTAGCAAGAGAGTGGTGAGACACCCCGGAGGCCAAGTAGGGAAAGATGACCGCCACAGTGCTTGAGGGAATACAAAATGTGATCTAGAGATCAGGGGAGGGGTCATGTTGTCTTAAGTTAAGGAAACAGAAGTTTTACCACATGTGTGTGTCGGGTGACGCCAGGTAATAAAGAAAGAGATTAAAGATAGCACCTTTAGGTTTATAAGTTGTGGTCTCGCAAAATCTCGCCACACACATGCAAATGGAGAAAATAGACTGTATATGAACAGCCTGAGTTGAGAAGTAGGATTGTGACCTTTAACGATTGTTGGATTTCTAGCCACTTGTTTGGAGGACCATTGTTATGACTTCTCACAAGTTGATCAACAAAAGAACGACTTCTCACAAGTTGATCAACAAAAGAACGACTTCTCACAAGTTGATCAACAAAAGAACGGCTTCTCACAAGTTGATCAACAAAGGAACGACTTCTCACAAGTTGATCAACAAAGGAACGGCTTCTCACAAGTTGATCAACAAAGGAACGACTTCTCACAAGTTGATCAACAAAAGAACGACTTCTCACAAGTTGATCAACAAAAGAACGGCTTCTCACAAGTTTATCAACAAAAGAACGACTTCTCACAAGTTGATCAACAAAAGAACGACTTCTCACAAGTTGATCAACAAAAGAACGACTTCTCACAAGAAAGGAAATTCTCTCTTTGTTTGAGGAACTTAAAGGAAGAGACTGTCTTAGAAGACAATTTAAGTTCCCTTCATGGAAGGACATTTTTATTTTAGAAGAAAAAAAAAATTAGAACCAGAAGTTTCTAGAAGATTGAGAAAGTGTCTCTCAAAGAAAAAGGCTGAAAGAAAAAGAGAACATTTTAAAGACTCTTTTTTACATGTTTCTTGCCTTTCAGGTTTTTATGTGTCAAGATCTTTTTTTTTTAGGTAAAACGAATATTTTCCTATTTTTTTCTTATAATTTGTTACTTCAAGGTTAATTTTTGACACTTGTTTTGGAAAATAAAAGCAAACTGCATTTTATTTCTTTTCAATAAAACTTGGAATAAATTCATATACTTTTCGGGTTTAATTTGCTCCTTTTTTATTTTGTCCCCCCCCTTTTGTTTATTGTTACTTTGCTTTTATTTTTCCAAGTCTTGTGCATTTACGCACTATATAAGTCATTTCTCTTTAAATTCCATGTTACTTTGTTTTATTTCCCCCACCCCATTTTTTATATTTGTTACACTAAAAACATATTTTGGTAACGACAACTACAAAATATGTCAATAGAGAGTGGGGGAAATCGTATATAGTGGTTGTAGCTAATCGAGAGTTTTTGTGAAAGTTTGGCAAGGGGAAATCATAAATTATTACTATTAAAAACATTACAGTAAAATTATAATATAAAAATGTTCTTGTTAAGAGTTCCTAGAGAATTCTAAATCTGGAATATAAAAATGTTCTTTTTTGATATCTTCTAGAATGTTCTAAGTTGTGGTGTTTCATTTGGAGCGTTTCTGGATGTTTCCATTCACCAAAACTATAAAAGAACACTGATAGCATCAACTCTTCAGTTAGTCGGTAAAAGAGTCATATTGAGTCGTTACACTGTTAGAGAATGGATCGAGAGAGAGAGAGAGGGAGGTGAGTAGATTATATTGTAGACACGTTGACCAGAAGTGAGTGTCAGCTGATCGGATTGCGTGTGAGTCACATGATCAGGTTAGCTGAATCAAGGAGATTGCGTTTGGATTTAGAAGACGATGGACAGCTTAACAGTCGTCTTCTCCCCTTCACTGGGGGGGGGGGACGCTGACGTGTGTAGAAATGAGACCAAGAGTAAACCATGCAAGCCAGAGATTCACTTTCCATCCTTCTATGAGACATCTGGAAAAGTGAATAAAAACTATAAAACCAATTCCTTGTCTCGGTGTGAAATGAATCTTCGTCCAAAAAAAAGGTACCCGTTTCCCCTCCAAGACACGAGATGATTCCAGATAGACCAACATCCATGATGCAGAAGAACATTTCAAGAACTTGCATGCTTATACACGTACACCCGCACACATGCTGTCACATTGTTTGTACATTGTTCGTAAATAAATGTATTCTTTGTATATATTGTAACTTTGTATTTGTTATCTCATTTTGAGGTCAGAGTCATGAACACTCATTTATCCTTTACAAGAATGGTGACCCTATGACACAGAGGCCAAACAGAAATGATAACCTCCGATTTTCAACTTTAACCTCTAACCTGCGATGAAAATATCGAAATGGACATTTCAATTATTCTGCTGTTTTTGTTATCAAGTACAATGAAAAATATGCGCACGTTTGTCATAATTTTCCGTGATGACACACACATCTCACCCTTGCACCTGTCTTGACGGTGATTTTATTTATTTTTATCACATGATGGCAGCATGGGAACATTTTCACAAGCAAAATGGCGAACACATCAACAACAACAATTTTCTCCAATTTTCAATTTTAACTTACGTCTAAAATGCTAGAATTTGTTTATAATTTCACTGTGATGATGAGATGCAAACATTCCATCACATGTGTTTTAGACAAACTTTAACTTTCACTGCTGCCTATATTTTTTTTTCACCATATTTGCATTAGTATAAAAAAAATATAACAAAAGAAAAAAAGAACAAAAACAAAAGACAAAAAAATACTTCAGCTTTCAGTATCATCATGGAGAATGGGCGACAACAAACACACCGAAAGCTACAAATAGCAACTCTCATGCAGTTTCATCTCCAAGCTTTCAATATCGATATGAAAGAGTACAAGTGACAACAAGCCAACTGATGTATACTGGTAAAGACACCCATGTGACTTCGAACGCACAGAGTAAAATGGCATTATTTTTTTTAACATTTCAAGAACTTGCTTGCTTATATGCGTACACCCGCACACACGTTCTCATGTTGTTTGTATATTTTTTTGTAAATAAATGTGTTCTTTGTATATATTGTAACTTGGTATTTCGGAGTTGTGAACATGTATTTTATTTTTCCATATAATGCCTGTTGTTCTTAATTAGTATACATGTAATAGCATATGTTAAATATCCCCCTTTTACATTTCTATTTGACAAACTATTTACAGGATAGTTCTCTGATTTTTAGTGGAATTCTGCTTCTTTTTTGATCTAGAAAAAGCAGATTTCCACTTAAGTCACTAGAGTTTCTTATGGATGTCAGATTTAAAAAATTTTTTTACAAGTGGTTCGCTACTTGTCAAGACTTGAAGGCCACTTGAGGATAAAAGTTAATGAGTAGTGAGTGAGACAATAGAATAGTAACTAGTAGTGATGATTATTTAAGAGGGTAGCTCAACAATAACTTATTCACATTGGACTTGAAGATAACCATGTTGTAGTCAGCTGGAAAGTAAGCTCATGGTACAGAGTTCCACAGGCGGGCAGTTCTAGAAAAGAAACTTTATTCATGGAATTTGCATTTAGATTTAGGCATAGAAAAGGAGCGAGGGAAGTTATTGGCGATAGTTGCAGCTAGGCCAATGTTTGTTGTGAATGTTTTGCAGGGGGAACCATAGATTGGAGCTCAGACGATCACTTGCCATGAAAATAACGGTTGAACAGAGGTAGAGTAGTTATGTCTGTTCTATGAGAAATAGGTTGCAAGGAGGAGAAAAGGACATCACCTATTAGGTTTTGAACATTATCAAAGCAAGAAAGGGTGTTATGAGCAACACCTTCCACCCCCAGGTGTAGCAACAATACTATATTTTTAGTAGAGGATTGTGTCAGGGGTGAGATACCTTCTGGAGTGATAGAATGCTGCAACTATTTTTCCAGCAACCTCAGCAACAGATATGATGTAAGTCTTCCATTTCCAGTCAAGAGTGAAGGTTAGTCCTAGAAGCTTGTCAAATGAGGGTGCTAAGCCGCTCATTTCAATTGGGACAAAGCAGTTGCAAAGTGGCGGCCATCGTGTTTTTATAAAATAAATCGAAACGGAAAATTACCTCCTGTGTCTTACATAAGCAAATATGATCGTATTCCTCAAATTCTATTTTCTATTTTCTCTAATAAATAATTTTCCATCTTATCGATTATCACCGGTGTTACGATGTTAATGAGACTACGTTTTTCTAATCCTTCGACGTAAACAAAATATTAAAAAGGTGTCAAAATCAGCATCAAAGCGAAGTCGCATATAAAAATTAATATTGGTTTTTATTGAACATAGCAAAAAATAATGAATCATGCTTTTATTGCTAACATATTTTTATATGTGTGTGTCGATGCAACACACGAGCAAGAAAATAATAAATGAATTAAAAGTCCGATGTTTGTGAAAATGTGGAAATGTTTTTAAAAGAAGTCTCCTGGCATAAAGGCAAAGTTTGTAACTATTTATAGTCGCTAGGACTATATATATATATATATATATATTTAACTGGGGGTCACCACTTATCAAGGCCCGAAGGCCACTCAGGGATAAGGGTTATTGCGTGTACAGTAATCAATGAGATAGTATTGTAGTAATCATTAGTATTGGGGGTTTTGATAGAGTGTCTTACTTAAGGGGGCGGTTTGTCAGGAGTTTGTTTATGTTGGACTTGAAGACGTCCAAGTTGTAGTCAGGTGGGAAACAGGCAAGCGGCAGAGAGTTCCACTGGCGTGCAGTTCTAAGAAAGAAGCTTTGCTCATGGAATCTACATTTGGATTTAGGCACAGATAAAGAGTGGGGAAAATTATTGACAGTAGTTTCAGCCAGACGGGTGTTTCTCGTGAAAGATTGGCGCGGGGGGACGAGGGATTGGAGCTCAGACGAGCACCTGCCATGGAAATAGCGATAAAACAAAGACAGGCTTGCAACGTCTCTTCTGTGGAAGAGAGGTTGCAGGGAAGAGAAAAGGGCATCCCCCACTAAACCACAAAGTCTATCTTGTACTCTGTCAAGGCAGGATAGGCTGTTTTTAGCAGCTCCTGCCCAGATGTGGCAGCAGTACTTCATCCTTGGACGTACTTGGCTTTTATAAAGATAGAGAATTGCATCAGTAGTGAGATATCTTCTGGAGCGGTAGAAGGATCCCACCATTTTCCTAACGTCCCTGGCAACATTTAATGTACGTGTTCCATTTTAGATCAGGAGTAAAGGTCAAACCCAGAAGCTTGTCAAAACATGGAGCCTTTCCAAGATGAGAGCCATCCATTTCACTTGATGCCAGATGGGGATCAGTGCGTTGATGATGTAAAGATAGAAGCTTGGTTTTGGATGCATTAAAAGTGACCAGCCACCTCTTCCCCCATTGTACCACGTGCTCAAGATCAGAGGAGAGAGAATTAGAGAGAACTTTGTCATTTACGGTCTTTGATGTGTTGCCATAGATGGTCGTGTCATCAGCATAGATGTCAACGAATGATTAAAGTATGTGTTTTGGGAGATCATTGATGTAGATCAGGAAGAGAGTTGGACCCAGGATGGACCCCTGAGGGACTCCCGCATTAATACTGTGGGCCTCTGATTTCTGCCCATCAACCACTACTCTTATGAACCTATCCGAGAGAAATGATTTAATGATTGAGAAAACATTTCCAGTAGTACCGTAGCTGGAAATCTTGTGAAGTAGGCCCTTATGCCATACCTTATCGAAGGCCTTTGATATGTCAAGAGCAATTGCTCTGGAAAGGAAACCTTTGTCAAGAGATTCACTAATCCTGTGTGATATAACCGTTAGCACATCTGCTGTAGATCTTGCAGAGCAGAAACCATATTGCGTGTCACTAAGAATATATATATATATATATATATATATATATATATATATATATATATATATATTAAAACAGTCTGATAGGATTTAAATTAAAATGTGCAATATAGAGCAAGAGCGAGAAATCTTTCTCTGACTGAGGCAGAATGTCATTTTTGTAGAATACATGGTTCTATCTTTTCTTTTTTACGAAAAGGAAAATAAAGTTTATTATTTGAATCGGTATCAATACAAAGTTATACATGTTCTTTTGGTAATTCTTCAAATCAGTAGAAACCATTGTGGTTTTTTTTTTGTGTTTTGTTTTTTTATCTGAAAATCCATTTATCGACTATAAAATTCCGTTCTGATAGTGTGGAAGCGCTAATAATTTAATAACACAATTTCGAGAAATTGTAAGAAAAAAAGATGCGCCCACTTTTGACAATTTTGCAATCGCCGTCATTGTGTTGAGGGGGATAACTCAATTTTACTAAGATTCGTTCAATTTTTCATACGAGAATTTAGGACGTTAAAACTGACTCAACATCGAGGAATTTTTCGACAATATTGTAATTTTTATGAAGCAAAACATTCACCTACTTTATTTAATGCAATAAAACTTTATAACATTAATAGAAAAAAATGCAAAATGCGACCATATTGTCATTTTTATTTAATAAAACATGAAAAACTGAAGAAATCTGTTCGTAAAGTGGAGTTATCTTCCTCAGCACAATGACGACGATCGCAAAAGCGCCTCATTTTTAGCACAAAAAAAAAAAAAAAAATGAAAAAAAAAAAAAAAAAAGACAGCGCATGATAAATTCTAAATAGAGTTATCTCCCCCATGACTTGCACCGAATCAATACTTTGGTGCTTCTTGAAAGCCGGGTTATCATAATTTTTTTGTAGGTTTCCGATTACTTATTTGAAAGATTAAAGCCTAAAATTAATTTCAAAAAGGAAATAAATATTTGTACATTTGAAAAAAAAAAAAAAACTTCTAATGAAAAATGTTTTCATGGTGACATTCGGAAAGTTCAGTTAAATTTTGAAGTTAAATAAGGGTTTGTATTACTGTACACATAGATTCGAAAAAGTTGTCAAAAAACAAATATAGAACAAATAAATGTTATCAAAGGCAAGATAAGTTACTTTTCTACCTAACTGGATATAATTCACGTGTTTTTATTCAGTGTAACATGTTTATTCAGCTCGAAAAACATGCAATGTTTACCGATGTATTGGAAAATTCAAAATGGCAGCCGACTGTCTCTCGGAGAGGGTACGTTTGGGAAAAGGTATTATAAATAATAAACTAGACAAAATACTGTTAGAAATTCGCTCAATATATGTTACCGTGACATAAGTTGACATGTATTCGGTTGTTTTCTAACAATAAAATTCATTCTAAAAATGATTTTTTAAAAAATCTCTTAAAAGATAAATATTAGCTTTCTATGTTTATTTCAAAGATAATTAGTAAAGTTCTAAGATATTGAATTAAATAATAATAAAAAACTCACTCTGTTTGAAAAAAAAAAAAAAAGAATAAAAAAGAAGGTTAATTAGTCCCCAGAAGAGAGAAATAATGGCTTTGCACAAACAAAACAAACGAAGTCGTCTAAGCATGAGTTCTACGGATAGGGGTGGGCAAAATGAATGCTGACGCCCAAAATGTATAAACATTTCGGCCCCTCCCTTTACTTAAAAATTCACCAAAAATCAGGAAATTAACCGATTTTAATAAAATTTACAGTATTTATCAAATAATCATCGCGGAATATAATGAACCAATTATTTTTATTTAAATCTTAGTGGAAATGTATTATTTTGTTTAAACAAAAAATACCTTCACTAAAGTTATGGTTTTCAGTAGTAAATAAAAAACCCAAGAATTTATTTTTGCTTTTTTTTAATAAAGCATCGTAATTTGTAACAATAATAAAAAAATTATAGGAACATTACGAAAAAAAGCCCCTAAAGTCCATATTAATGAATTCAATATAACTCGAAAAAAATGAATTTCTCGAACTACCGATATTACCATTGAATTAAGCATTGTTTATTCAATATTTTCACCAAAAAAATTATAATTGCAAAAAATATTTCTACTTTTTTTTAAATTACAGGTTTCGCATAATTTTTATATGCAAGCTTTTAATAATTTCCTTGCTCGCAAGAATGTGAAACTTTCGGCGTAACATATTTTTTTTATATAATATTGAACAATAATAATAATAATAAAAAAATTTAAACAGGAAAACACAAAAATAATTAAATTAAAAAATGGAAAAGTTTATACAAACGTTCCATGTCGGTAACTACGAATACCCATTCTTGAAAAGAAAAGGAAACCTGTTCGTTTTGCCCCCTCCACCCCTACCATTTCCCTCCAACTACCCGATGTCATTTTCAGATACATTTCAAATTGTGTAAAGGCGACTTTAAATTTCACGTAAATATTTTGATTGATTAAAACGTAAGTTTGTATTTTTTTTAAAGTGTTATTTTTTTTCAATAATTATAAATTGTTTCCTTTCCACTTTGAATTCTGTATAGATATTAATAAATAATAGTGTTAACGTTTTTTTTTCAATGAATAAATTGTCAGTATAATTAATGAATTTAATTAACATGTATGCCGTTTAAAGTTTATGAAAGTTTCTATTAATAATTGTTTGAATTTTTATAATGAATAAGTCATTGTAACTTAGTGAATGAAATTCACTGAATTTAATTGAATCAATTAAATTATGTCGTTAATGTGTTTCCGTATTTCTTTGACTTTTTCCGCCATGACTTTTTTATGATACGAAACTAAGTTTGTTGCTACCATGGCAATATTTTTAGATAATTATTACCCTTTTTAGCAAAAGTTAAGTACATTTATTGTATTAATTCATTATTTTAAGACTTTAACTTAATACTTCAATTGGAAATAGTTCCAGAAAACTTATATTTCTCTTGCCAGAAAAATGTAAACACGATATTTGTCATAATGAATTTTTACGTGAAATATACGATTTTTCAGATTTGAGATAAAATTATTCCACGTATTTTTTTTTTTATTTCACACGCTATTTTTTCTTTGAGAAATTAACTTTAACCTTTTAAACATAATAAAAAAGTAACAGAAAATTTAAAAAATATTATGATTAACCGGCGTTCAAACCAGGTCCCATACCGAATCAGGCATTAGAATTGCCCATATCTATCTACGGTAGTCCAAAATGTCAGAAAGTCAAATGGCTGTCTGAAAATGACGTCAGGTAGTTGGAGTGCCATGCATCTGTACATTCCTATCAGGAACATTTGCATACTTTTTACCATTTTTCAATGTAATTATTTTTCTGTGTTCCGGCTTTAAAAATTTTTTCATTTTTTTTTTTAAATTATGTTACACTGAAGATTGCACATTCATCCAAGCAAGGAAAATATTAGAATCTTACATATAAAAATTACGCTAAAAATGTAATTAAAAGAAAAAGAGAAATATTCTTTTCAATTATATATATATATATTTTTTGTGTGTGTGTGTGAAAATATTAAATAAACAATGCTTAATTCAATGATAATATCAGTCGTCTGAGAAATTAATATTTCTTCGAGTTATATCGAATTCGTTTATACAGACTTTGGGGTTTTTTAGTAATGTTTATGAAAAATTTATTTTGTCTTTTTTATTGTTTCAATTTACGATGTTTTATTTTCATAAAAAAAGCAAAAATAAATTCATTCACTTTTAATTACTACTATCATTATGTGATAAATATTGAAAGTTTCATTAAAATTAGATTATCTTCTGATTTTTGGTGAATTTTAAAGTAAGTAGAGGAGTCAAAATGTTTAGACATTTTGAGCCTAAGCTATTCATTTTGCACATACCTAGTTGTTAGGATTACGGTTAGGTGTTATGTGCTAATCACCCGGCTTTCAAAACTATGTTTCCCTATCAGTTCTCGGCCATTAATGGCCGTTGAAGTTAGGATTGATAAGCAGACATGTACAATATGAAAGTCCCCAAAGATTAAGGGGCAATAATTAATGGAAAATTGAATAGAGTTATTTCCCCTGAATCGCATTTTTATTAATCGTGAAATGAGAACTGATGATTCACACCACATATCGGTGAAGAATTGTACCTATCTTGTATTTTCCCAAAAATAAAAGTTTTGTTTCTCCTGTGTTTTTCTATTTATTCTTATCGTCATTACTTTTACTAAAAACATTCGAATAAATGTAAGAATAAAATATAAATAAAATAAAATAAAACATCTATCACATTTATTAAAAACATTTTTTTTTTGTTTGTTACATCAAATAAATGCCGCTTGTTCAGGCTTCGGTCTTTATCTAAGGGAAATAACTAACATTTATTAAGAAAAATATGTTATTTTGTTGCAGATAAATTTAGGAAGATGTAGGACGATGAAAAGACCAGTAGAACAAGAGAAATTTATTCATTTTTTTTTTATATAAAGAAATTTCCATTTTGTCAGGACGCTGAAATGATAACTAGATAGGTACATTCAAAATAAATGCCAATGCTCAAAAGATATAAACATTTCGGCCCCTCCCGTTGCTTAAAAATTCACAAAAAAATCAGGAAATTAATCAACTTTAAGGAAATTTTCAATCTTTATCAAATAATGATCACGGAATATAATGAACCCATTATTTTTATTTGAATCTTAGTGGAATGTATTATTTTGTTTAAATGAAAAACACCTTTACTAAATGTTATATTGCATATCCATATTTACACGAATAAACGAGAAACCAGCAGGAGCAGCGACAGTGATAATAATGGCAACACGAAGACAAAGCCCGTTCGTCGATACAACACAAACGAACACACTAAATATACACAACAACATCAAAGCCCATTTTTTTTTTTATGTACACACATCAACGGAATAACTCGTACCTCACTTCAATAAAGAAAACCGCCGGAGGAAGCCCTACATCAAAAGAAAAATGAAAATACAAAACACAAACATCACAGCAAATACAACTCCGGCAGCATGCAAACACAAATAATTATCTCATAAAACACTGCAACAGCACAACACCTACTAGAACACATTCACAACTTTCTTAGCTTTAAATCGATATAACACATGTATACAAACACCAAACAGACGACTCCCTATAATACATTAAAACGCAAAAAAAAAAAAACAAAACAAACACAAATAAAAAGCGAAAACGCTGACCAGCGTCGAAATCGCAAGTATAAAAATGACAGCGTTTTCGATAAACCAGCAGATTGGCCTCTGCGTGTCAGCCATGAATCTCACTCCGTCAGCAGCCAGCAGCAGTTAACCCTTCGCCAGTGACACCAACTACTGAGATTACTGCGCCATAGCAGCACCGCCGCCATCTCACTCGTGATACTGGACAGCAAGTCTTGAAGATTACCCCTCTTCTGCTGTCACCACCATCGCCAGATCACCACAGCTCACCAACCAACAGCCATAACCCCCTCGCCAGCGATACCAGCCATTAAGGATCGCCACACCCAGACCAGAACACTAAGCCACATTCCCGTCATCGCTGTCACCGCACACATATTCCAGACACCAGAACACACAGCCGCCCCTCACCTCAGCCTGACAGTAACTTAGATCGTGGCTGAGTCATATCAATACCCGCCCAGCATACCTACAAACGCCCTGCCATCGCCGCCAAATTATCCTGACACACCAAGCAGTTCGTTTCACGAACATTTAAACTTTAAATAAAACGTTTAAACTCAACCTTTTCATTTGTCACTTTCTTGCTTTCCATACGCTCAGTTTTGTAATATAACATAAAGTTACAATTAAAAAAAAATGAATGAATTTATTTTTTCTTTTTTTATGAAAATAAAGCATCGTAAATTGTAAAAATTAAAAGAATATATTTAATTTTTACAGTAAAAAAGATCCTAAAGTCTGTATTAATGAATTCGATGTAACTCGAATAAAAATTAATTTCTCGAACTACCGATATTATTATTGAATTAAGCATTGTTTATTTAATATTTTCATACAAAAAATTATAATTGCAAAAAATATTTTTATAGATTAGATGTTTCACGAAATTTTTACATGTAAGATTCTAATATTTTCCTTGCTTGAACGAATGTCAAACTTTTGGCATAACATACTTTTTATATAATCTTGAAAAAAGTTTTATTTTTAATTTAAAAGCAGGAACACAGAAAAATAATTTAATTAAAAAATGGTAAAAATTATACGAATTTTCATGATAGGAATGTATGGATGCACTGCTGGAGGGGAAAAAAGAAAAGAAAAGCAGCACACCCTTCTTTCCTATAACTACCTGCCCATTTTCAGACGGCCTTTTGACTTTCTGACATTTTTAGCTTACATGACTTCGTTCATTTACGCTTAAACGAAGTTAGAATCTTTTTGCTTTCATGGTCTAATTAAGCCACTTTTTGTACAAACAAGGTGTTTTTATTAAAATTTAATTCAATATCTTAAGACTTTAGTTTACTAATTATCTTTAAAATAGACCCAGAAAACTAATATTTATCTTTCAAAGGATTTTTACAATGAATTTATTTAACTTCAAAATTTAGATGAATTGGTTAGCTCGCCGTTTCGCCATGAAAACAGTTTTCATTTTAACTTTTTTTTTTCACATGTACAAATATTTTCTTCTTTTTTGAAATTAACTTTAGGCTTTCATCTTTCAAATACAATCAAAAAGTAGTTGGAAACCTACAAAAAGATAAACCGGCTTTCAAAACTATATCCCCCATTTTTTTTTTCAGCCGTTTTTGCCCATACCTCTCAGTAGAACAAGGAGAGAAATTTATTTGTTTTTTATACAAAGAAACTTTAATTTTGTCAGGACACTGAAAAACGAAGATTTTTATATGAATTATAAAGTTAATCTTTCGATCAGCCAATAACGAAGAAGTATTTTTTTTCGATTAGCCAATGAAAAATGTTTACCTACTTCCAAAAATAAACTTCGTTTATGATGAACTAGGGAGACCCGACGTTGCCCGGTATTGAATGATGATCAACAAATTTTTCACACTCCCATATTTTTATT
Organism: Euprymna scolopes; assembly: GCF_053919585.1. NCBI lineage: Eukaryota > Metazoa > Mollusca > Cephalopoda > Sepiida > Sepiolidae > Euprymna > Euprymna scolopes. The sequence continues at coordinate 111,660,651 of NC_136483.1, read as the reverse complement.
GCCATCAAAATCGGTGAAATAGCCCATTTTTCAATCAAATCAAGTGATTGCCTGTTCTGATTGGGGACTCATCGTGGTGCACCGAGAGGAAGCTTCATATACCTCCCTGCAGTGACTTAGTCCACAATACATTGTCGTCTACATTGCACTGTAGAGAACTTACTTTTGATTTTATAAAATATTTTTTATATATCATGGCTTGCATTAAAGTTTAAAATGTATGTTGTGCTCTAAACAGAAACATTCCTTCTGAACACAACCCTGTCATATCAAAGAACCTACTGTTGAGTTTATATTTCGTGCTTTTCAGCTTGTGTGGTAATAAAACTTCTCAAATAAATATAGGTGCCTTTCCGATATGTAATCTGTTTAAGATGCTAAATTTGGTCAATATTGGCTGTTCCTTCTTTCATAAAATTATTTCGATTATTGTTTATCGATACTTATAGAACTCAATCGATACTTATAGAAGACATTCCGATACAAAAACTATCTAAGAACACTGCCAAACACATAAAGTACCTTCATGTGAAATTTCATAAAACTCAGACCAGCCGTTTTCGAGTCAACAGGGAACGGACTCTGTGTGTGTGTGTCTCTATCTCTCTCTCACACACACACACACACACACACACACACACACACACACACACACACACACAGAGTTCCTTTTATATAATAGCAGATAGATGTTTGTTTTCTGTATTTAATAAAAAAATAAAAAATTAAATTCTTCAATTTAATTCTTGTAATGTGAAAAAATACTTACTTAAGATAAAATATTTTGTAATTAGAAAAAAATTACAGTTTATTTACTAATTGTCTCTTGCAAAAACAAAAAAAAAGTGTTGCATCTGTTCGTTCCCCCGGTTAATGATGGAGAAACCTTCTACACTGGGGCAATTTAAATTTTTTTTCCCCCCAATTAAAAGTGCACTTACTTTTAAGTATAAGATAGGACTTTTCTCATTAAACAAGCTAATAAACGTCACTTTAAAATTTATCCAAATAAACATTTTGTTGCTTAGCTATTTATAACTATTCTGATGAAATAAATGTACCAAGGATAACTTTTTAAAGCAAATAATCACGTTTTTGCAAGAGACACTAAATAAATTAACCATAACATTTTCTTTTATAATTATAAAATTTTTTTGTCATTATTAAATTCAGATAAAATAATTCTTTATTATAAAAAGTGTATTTTTTAATGGTCAATCAAACAACAAATTCTTCATCGTTGGCTATTTGAATTTAATATTTTGTGGCTTTCAATCACAGAATTAATCATTAATTATTTCCACAGCCAAACAACGCGCAGCTCACAAGAGCCATGACAGTGAACAAACCGGAAGTCCAAGACTCGAGTTTCACCCTCATTTGGGTTCATCAGTTGGACATATCCGAACTCGGGATTCGAAACCTGAGCCTCTTGCATACAAGCACTCTGCCAACTGAGCAAACGCCCTGCACACAAGAAAGTCTATTAACTAACATAGATCAAGCAAACTGCGGCAAAATCCGACTGTGGAATGAACCTACTTCATCTCGACAAGAGATGCAGACAGCCAACCAGCTATAACCCAAGCCGATATCTCACAAGTAGGAATTTTAATTAATCATTAGTAACATTTATTAAGGCCAAAGAGCATGTCTAATTTAGGACGTCTTTGATTCAATAAAGAAATTATAGTAGACCATGTATTCACTGCACTCGAAATAATAGAATTAAAACGGTCATTTGATTCAGATTAACCACAACTAGCAGACAATGAGATTGAATTCACAGCTTCTCTAGGCTTGATAGCTAATACTAGTATTTGTGCACTGTATGAAATAGCTAAGGTTTGTAGAAAAAAAGAGGTGAATTAAAAAGACGGGTGTCAGTGGATATGACATAGTTGTAAGTCAAAGTTAGCCTGTGAAAAAGCTAATTCTTTGAGAAAAGCAATCTGCAAATAAAGCAGATAATAATGTTAATTTTCTGCTGTAGCATAGAGAAGAAACAATCTGCAATTGAGAAGGAAGTAAGAGTTAGATCAACAGCTATAGTAGATTTGAAAACAATTTATCAAAAAGGTGTGTGTGCAGGACATTTTAAACAATCCAATATTATTTAGTAGGTCTGATGAAGATAATAAACCAAAAGAAGTTGAGGCAGATGACTCGTACTTCTTTATGAGGAAATGTAACAGAGACCGATTTAGTGCCGGTACCTGGGTCTTCAGGGCACTTGAACGGCCTAATAATAGATGCAATGTCACTACTGAAGAATGTAGAGGTAGAGAAACATTGTTCTGATAATCTAATTGTGGATTCTGCCAAAAAACATGTATTATGTCTGATGGTTTGGCTGCATATGAAGAGTTAGACCAATTTGAAAATGGCATATATGAACATACCACAGTCATCCATCAAACCAGTGTCCTCAATCCTGATAATGACAGCATTCATGCACAAACGATGGAAGGTATAGTTTATTTTCTTTTGAAACATCTTAAAAAATTAACATTGAAATTTATGTTTTGAAGTATAAAAGTAAATTTTAATTTGTATGTATTCCAATTAATATTTACGATTAACTAAAATATATCAACACAAATTTCTACTTTTTAAATGAAGGATTTTGGTCTGATGCAAAAGGACATATGAGAAAATTGATGGGAACCAGAAATGAGATGTTCCCCCTTTATCTCATGAAGTTTCTTTGGCGGAGAAGCGAAAAAGGAAAAGTATTCTGTTGTATCATTTTGGCAATCAGGGAGCAATATGTGATATAATTTTTTTTGCATTAATTAACAAGTTTATTTAATTTTTGTATTTGGTTGATTAACATTATTTCATTTTTACAATTCATTTATTTTTTATTTTGTTTACGTTAATTAACAAGTTTACTTGAATTTTTATTTTTTACTTAAAATTTTTCAGTAAAACTTGTGGAGAACGCTCTGTTTTATGGTTGTTTTAAAAATGGAACTGAAATTTTAATTTCGTTCCGGTTTACTCCTTTTTTTTTTCGCATACCCCCCCCCATCATAGAAAGTAATTGATAAAATAATAAAAATTAAATTACGAAAATTGATAGCACAACCATTGATATGTGCACAAATTGCAAATATAAGAGTTTTTATGCAATAGTAAAATTTTGGCAACAAGAAGATTTAAATAGGAGGTTTCTCATTGAACATGGAGTATTACCCAAAGCCATTCTTAACATGAGGAGGTTGGGGTTGTCTATTCTGAAAGCTGTTCTTACCATGGGAAGGTTGAGAGTGTCTATTCTGAAAGCTGTTCTTAACATGGGGAGGTTAAGGGTGTCTGTTCCGAAAGCTGTTCTTAACATGTGGAGGTTGGGGGTGTCTATTCCGAAAGCCGTTCTTCACATGGGGAGGTTGGGGGTGTCTATTTGTTGTAAGCATACCCGTAAGCTATAAAAGTCAACATTTCCAATGTGAACGGTGAGTTTGACTTATTAAAAAAAAAAAATACCAAAAAGATAAACCAAATTGACTTTTTTTCATTTAAAAATTAAATTATTTCATTTTTGTTAATAATTCTTTTTCTTTTTTGATATAAAAAGTAGGTAAAACTTGCGGAGAACGCTCTGTTTTATGGTTGTTTTAAAAACGGAATGAAATTTAAATTTCCATTCCATTTTTTTTCAACAGAGCGTTCTCCTCAAGGTAAATATGAAGAATCTTTCCACCCTCAAAAAATCCTTTGAAATTACCACCTATATAGGTTTTCAGGGGCGCTGAAAATGAAAATAACGGTAAAAATTCTGGCAAACGAGTAATTTTCAAAATATGAAGAAATATTAGTTTAAAAAAAGTGGGGGATCACTTTCTATAATAATTTAACATAAAATGACCACCCACTTTATGGCCAGTTTTTTGGTAAGGGTGGCTGCTGATACAAAAGCATATTTTTATCTATTTTTTGAGGGGGTATTAAATTACAGAACTTTATTAGTTTTTAACAGGTGCTTCTGCAGTTTAATAAACCGCTTTTCAGTAAGTAACATGTCAACATTAACCGAACAGAAGAACCGTTTAACATATTCACAAAAATTCTGTTTACATTTGGGCACCACCATTTAATGTTGACATGTTACTTATGGAAAAACGGTTAATTAAACTGCAGAAGCACCTGTTAAAAATCGTACAAGTTCTATAATTGAATACCCCTCTCCCCCCAAAAAATGGACAAACAACATAAAAACATGTTTTTGTAAACCGGCATTCACCCTCCCAAAAAAAGGTGGCCACAAAGTGGGTGCATTTCTTCATATCTTGGAAACTACTTGTTTCCTGTAATTTCCACCCTCGAAAAATCCTTTAGATTTTTCGAGGGTGGAAAGAAAGGTGGCCATAAAGTGGGTGGTCATTTTACGTTAGAATATTTTAGAAAAATGATCCCCCACTTTTTTAAACTAACATTTCTTCATATCTTGGAATTTGCCGGAATTTTAAACAGTATTTCCATTTTCAGTGCCACCCAAAAGCTTTAAAAGCGGTAATTTTAAAGGATTTTTCGAGGGTAGAAAATTCTTCATATTTATCTTATTTAATCACGTATAGTATTCGTGCAATCAATGTTTTGTTTAATTTCCTAATCTATAATAATCTCACCTGTCTGTTTAAATGTATGTATGTATGTATGTATATATGTATGTCTTCGGACGACAAATATCGAAAAATTAACTAAAAACATTAATTTCTTCACCCTCAACTGGGCACTTTTCTACAATCATTAGTAACATTTATTAAGGAGATTTCTCATTGAACATGGAGTATTGTAAAATAAAATACCTGATTTTTCGCCGATAAAGTCATCCCCTCTTTTCTATTGATTAACCTTTATTTAAACTTTAGCCACTTTCGGTTTGGCGATGGACACAACGGCAGAGACATCACCTTTTTTTTTTCACATTCTTTTCCTCCTTTGCGGTACAGGTTCGAACCTGCCTGCCTACTACCACTCCTTTTTTTTTTTTTTTTTCGTTTTTGCTCAACACACACCTCCAAACACTCGGGCAACGTTTGTATATAATTGTTTTTCATTTTTTCATTATAATTTTTTTCTAATTGCATTATTTCATTGTTCTACTGATCATATCAACATCCTAAATTATCTGTAACAAAATAATATTTTTTTCTTAGTTATATTATTTCCCTTTGATAAAGACCGATTCCCGAACAAGTCCCAAATAAAGGGTGAAAAACATAATTTTATTTTTTTTTAAAGCATTTTTTTCTCACATTTTCTTGAATGTTTTTAGTAAAAGTAGAGTTACGTCCCTTAGACCAACAGGTCTTTTTCATGATTGCCGTTTATATAAATCAGTGAGATTTTGTTTTAAAAACAATTTGATTGACAGGTGTGCAGTTTAGGTTGTAAATATAGCCTCTAACCCTTGCCTGACAAAAAGGAACAGGTTGCAAATTACACCGTCGTGATGTCATCTAAATAAACGTAAATGATCGATTCATTAGTTTCATTTCCCTTTTTTTTTTCACTTAATGTCAACTAACAATATATTCATTTTATTTCTAAATCATGTTAACAAACATTAAACAATAAATTTATCAATTATACTGTCAGAAACCCAACACATATACGTCACGGTAACATATATTGGATCCGTTTCTAACAGTATTTTGCATACCTGTCATTTAATTTTGTGTGACGTGGAATCTAAGGCGTGGCCTTTATAAAGAGAATGCCGTTCTATTGATTTTGTTTTTCTGCTGACGTCACAGTGGTTGGCACTAACTGATGCTTAACAAGACTTTGAAACCTGAAATGAATGGATATTTCCAGAAAAGTAATAGATCTTTATATCTATTGATTAAGATTACTGTATTATAAATAGAATGTTTGTCTGGGGCACTTTAAGTTTTCTGTTAAATGTTTGTGGTAAGAAAAATGATAGTATTACTAAAAACAAATTACATCATTCGTAGGCATTTATGCTGATGACACTACCATCTATGGTAGCAAATCAAAAACCGTAAACGACCAAGTTCTCTCTGATTCTGTCTCCTCTGATTTTGAGCATGTGGTACAATGGGGAAAGGGGTGGCTAGTTACTTTTAATGCATCTAAAACCAAGCTTCTATCTTTACATCATCAATGCTCTGATCTCCATCTGGCATCAATTGAAATGAATGGCTCTCGTCTTGGGAAGGCTTCATGTTTTGACTTCTAGGCTTGACCTTTACTCCTGAATTGAAATGGAACACATACATCAAATCCGTTGCCAAGGCCGCTGGAAAAATGGTGGGATCCTTCTATCGATCCAGAAGATATCTCACTGCTGATGCAATTCTCTACCTATATAAGAAGCAGATACGTCCAAGGATGGAGTACTGTTGCCACATCTGGGCAAGAGCTGCTAGAAAGAACTTATCCTGCCTTGATAGAATTCAAAATAGACTTTGTAGCCTTGTAGGAGATGCCCTTTTCTCTTTCCTGCAACCTCTTTCTCACAGAAGAAATGTTGCAAGTCTGTCTCTGCTTTATCGTTATTTTCATGGCAAGTGCTTGTCTGAGCTCCAATGTATGGTCCCCTCTCGCCAAACTTTCACAAGAAACACTCGTCTAGCTGAAAACACTACCAATAATTTCCTCCACTCTGTGCCTAAACCTAAGCGTAGATTTCATGAACAAAGTTTCTTTCTTAGAACTGCACGCTTGTGGAACTGTCTTTCGTTTGCCTGCTTTCCAGGTGACTATAATATGGTTGTCTTCAAGTCCAATGTAAACAAGTTCTTGATAAGCTGTTCCACTTAAGTTAACAATTTTACTGAATTTCCATTACTAATGATTACTTTATTGTCCAATTGACTACCGTACACTCTTTAAACCTTATCCTGGAGTGGCCCCTGGGCCTTGATAAGTGGTGATACCTATATATATAAAAAAAAAAGATCAAGTAGTAAAAAATAATTCAAACATTAACTTAATAATTCAACAGATTTTTATAAGTTTGATTTTTAAAATTTATTTCTGAACTTTGTTGTTTGTTTTTATCGAAATTATTTGTTTGAATTCCATTTGTTCTATTTTTTAATTTTTGCCTGATTTTTATTTTTTTTATTATTTTAAAGTCACTTATTTCTGACTTGTTTTCTTTGAAACAGTTATATTGAAAAGATTAGCTTTCCAAATAACTGTAAAATTTTATTGATTTGTTTTGTCTGATTTACCAAGCAGTGTTAGGACAAATTAATCCACCATTTTAATTTGCCTTATTTTGCAGATTTCTTTGTTTTGCTTCAAATTTTATTTGACAAATATTGATTAACAAATAACAAAATAAAATTCTTTATTAAAAATATTGCCAATCCGACTTAGGGTTATTGGAAGGATTAAGGGAATGTACGTTTTTTGTAAACAAAAAAAAAGAAATAACAAATCAAACAATGTTTATTAAAAATAAAATTGAAATCTGATTCAAATTAAATTTTATAATAATACTGTATTCGATTTATAGAAGATGTTGCCTGTCCCTTCCCTAATTAGTTCCTACATTACACTTTAAAAAAGGCCAAATACAATTTTTCAAGGCCTAACTGATAACAACAAAAAAAAAGAACAAATTTAGCCTTAAAAAAAGCCAATCTAAAAATCCTGGACAAGAATATGAGAGTGACCTCCCTTAGATGTAGCCTCGTTTTTGAATATAATAATAATTATAATAACATATGATTATTGTTATAATGGTGTGAGGAAAGAACTCATACTATTTCGACATGCAGCAGTTTTTTAAAGAAAAAAGTCAACGAAACATTGTGTAGAAAAGGGAACATTTGAAAGAAACAGGGCAAAAAAAGAAAAAATTGTCTACCAAGAGGTGCTTGACTGAAGGAGTAAATTAAAGATTGTCTTTTACAATATGTGATTTTATTATTTGTATTCAACGATGTAGCAAAATATTACTTTCACAGTATTTATTCGTATTTATAAATTTATCTTATTTGGGCCAGTTCTGTATTTAAAACACAATGGACACTATTTTCATAAAAATATTAATAAATGCATATTTTCTGTGTGTTACTGATTTTTCTATCCAAAAACAAATTTTTTGTGCTATCTAGAAAAATATGAATTTTATCAAAACATTTGTTGATTTCTCATTCAGTGGAATTTCCACAGGTCCTGCTAGTAGATAATATTGACAAAGAAATTGTCTTTAAAAATACAATTTAATCTGCAAAACTCAGGTACAAATTAATATTACAAAAATCCACAAAATGATCAGAAAATTTATACAGTCAATTAATTACTTTGTTATCCATTGATAAATAAGAAAAAATACAAGCCAATAAAATCTGGCAGTCATTTTTGGAGCTAACTGTTTTAATATATACTTTTAAACTAATCGCTTGGAAGTCCTCTTGTGTGAGCATGCTAATAACCCTCATCACAGCCTCTTTCCTATCCTCAATTGTGTCTAAGGTTCTCTTTGAGTTTAGGGAATAGCCAAAAGTCACACAGAGCAAGGTTTGGACTATAGAGGCAGGATGAGGAAGGATCTTGATGCCCATCTTAGTCAAATAGTCTGTAACAAGGATGGAGTTGTGGACTAATGCATTTCCGCAAATCTTCTGCATCTTTAGTTCCTCACAAAAATTGTGTACAGTTCCCACACTGACATCAAACTGTACACTTTTTGTCTCTATAGACACACGATGGTCCTTATCCATGAAATTCTTTATTTGGCTAATCACCTCTGGTGCTCTAACTTCCTTATTCCTCCCACATCTCTCATCATCCTTACAGACTCCCTGCCTTCCTTGAATCTCTTATGCCACTCAAAAACTGATGCTAGATTCTAGATTCATGCAAGATGGTCCAAAAGCAGTCTGAAGCATTCTATACGTTTCTGTGATATTTTTTCTAAGTTTAAAACTGAATTTTATTGCATATTCGTTCTTCTAAAGTGTTCTCACATTCAGATTGCATTTTTGAGATCAACCAGCTGTGACAATCGAGCTTTAGTAACGTGCATTCCAATTCCTGCTGTAGTTGTTCATTTGACCCTGAAATCATAAAAATTGATCAGTCATCTCATAAGATATATAACAATAACATACTAACGTTTCAAGAGTTTACAGCAATTTTAAATGGCTGTACAAAAAAAAGTCTGGAAACTTATTTAAGGCACCTTGTATATATAGTACTGATTTCAAAAGTTTAAAAAGAATCACATGGGTGCTATCAGTTAGAATTGAAACCGAAACGTTTAGTGCTCCAGCTGCGTTCCCTACTGTTTGAGTTATCCACAGACAGATAAGAAAGATTTAAAATCAAACCACTTCCAGGTGAATTTGTGAACGCGTGAAAATAATAGAAATATGTCGACAAGTTGAAATGAACATTTTGCATTTCAACTTGCCAGCATATTTCTGCATGCGTTATTTATTCATCCAAACAAAGATTTTACTCATTATAAACCATTCTTGCTGTATGATTACTATTTCCTGTTAATTTTAGTGTTATGTGACCAATAGCTTAAGAGTTTATTGGTCAAATATTTTGATACAGACACATGTGCATATATATTTCTACTATTTTATTTATATAGAGTTCAACAAGACGGACCTGACTAAGATCTGAGATTACATTGGCAGACACGTTCTGAAAATCAAAGATAACAGCAGTAATTTAAATAACCTAAACGACACAAGATGATGCATTAATGAAAACGTTATTTTTTCTTTTTGAATCGATGGTTAAAGGATCCGTGAATTTCTTTTTCTCCCCGATCGGCATCAGTCTGAAGCTGCTTGGGGTGGTTCGATATCAAAAGTGTCATAAATCATCTCAATCACCTCTTCTTCCTCGTGAGATATATAGTTTTGATCGTCAAACCGATTATCTGATTGATGTGTCTTTTCTGTGTGAATTTAGGACCTTGAATAATATATACCATACTTCCAAGTCTTCTGTCTATTGTATCCAGGTCACAGAAAGACGTGTTATTTTTTGTAAATCTTGTAGAAATTTTTTTTCTTGGGTATGTAGTGCTTCTTAAGAGACAATAAAGATCCTCAATTTTGTTTGTTTTGGTAATAGTTTTTTGGAGATGGGTTTTATCTTATGCTAGAAGATAATCTCAGCTGGGGTGTATTAGGATTAAGTGTGATCCTATGAACCTGTAGAAACTGTTGTAATATTATTTCTGTAGGTGTGCCACATGCTTTTCTGGGTTCATTCTAGTGTGTTGCTAAAGCGTTCAGCCATCCCATTAGATAGTGTATGGTACTAGGAGTTGTGACATGATTAATTTGGAATGTTTCAAAGAACTGCTTGAAGTCTGAGAATGTGAATTGAGTTCCGTTGTCACTAAACAATCGACAACTCCAAACCAGACAAATGATTCATGGAGTAAATTACTAACTATCTCTGTAGTGGGTCTTTTACATCTGAGCACTTCTGGCCATTTTGTATAACTTTTCACCACAATTAAGTAATACCAGTCCTCCAGTAACCCTGCAAAATCACTATGAATTTTAAACCAGGTTTAATCTGTTTTGAGTCACGGTTTAAACATGATTGCATGTTCCTTTGCTATCAAAGCACAATCTTTGCATGATTCAACCATGTTTTTTTAATGTCATCATTAGGGCTATGACAACAGCATATTCTTTTTATTGTTTTGACTCTCAAGTATATATCCGACACAGTTAGACACAGTTAATCAACTGAGAATCACATCACTCTATATAAAAGCATATAAGATATCAACGGATACACACTCGAGAGTCAAAACAATGAAAAGAATATGCTGTTGTCCTCGCCCTAGTCATCATTCACATTGGTCAATATATGTAACAATATATGAAGTATTTCATTCTGTTCATTCCATATGAAAATCCTTTGTTATTCTTTTTTGTAGCGCTTTTGATATGACCACCATTTCCCTGTACAGTAGGATGTCCTCACACGGTGAAAAAACTGTTTTGTATGTTCAGGTCTTTATTTGCGATTTTCGGTTTTGTAGCACAAATAAATTCGTCTTTTTGTGCTTCACATTTGATTTCATGCAGTGTAATCGGAAGGTTTCTGATAGTATTGCACATAATGGTTTTAATTTCATTATTGGTGCATATGGAAACAATTACTACTTACTTAAAAAATTGATAGTCAGTAGATGAGAGGTCTGGAGAGTATGGTGGATGAGGCAGAATTTTGTAGCCTAATTCGTTCAACTTTTGCAGAGTTGGTTTAGTAACATGCGGTCGGGCATTGTTGTGGAGGTGAATGTGGCCTTTTCTGTTGACTAATGCTGGGTGTTGTTGTTGACGTTTCTGATGCCTTTCATCCATTTATTAACAGCACTTTTCCACCGTAATGATTTCAGTTGCATTCAAAAGACTGTAATGGATGAAACTGGTCGCAGACTACCAAACAGTTAGCATGACCTTCTTTTGGTGCAACTCTTACTTCAGGAAGTGTCGTGGAGCTTCGTTGGCATCTAACAATGGAGCTGAGTGTCACCGGTTGTCATAAAGAACCCACTTTTCATCGCAAGTCACAACTAGGTCGAGAAACGAGTCGTTCTTGTTGCATAAAAGAAGGGATGACACTTCATAACAGCATTTCTTTTGGTTGTTACTAAATTTTTGAGGCAATGATTTATCAAGTTTTTTTGTTTTTCCAATTTCTCTCAAATGGGTGGAAATCATCGTATACGTTACGTCTAATTCAGAAGCAAGTTCTTGAACAGTTGTGCATGGATTGATTTCGACTAAGGTTCTTAATTGATCGTTGTCAACATCCGATGGGTGAAGATTATGCTCATTATCTTCAAAACTCTCATTGCCGCCACAAAATTTCTTTAACCTATATTGTGCTGTGCGTTCAGTAGTGGTTCGTGAGCCAAACACTTCATTGATACCGCAAGCTGTTTCAGCAACATTTTAGCCTAGCTCGTATTGAAATAAGAAAATAGTGTGATTTGCTTTTTTTCCATCTTTTAGTCAACGTTCTAAAAAGAAGACATAATTGTTTTAAAACGACTGTAATTTAAATGATTAGATTGAGCGAAAAAACGCTCTTTAAAATAATATATAAAGTAAAGGTATTATATCGAAAATTTATTTGAAAATACATCATTTGAAATCAAAATTAAAAATCCTGCAAGAACTTTTTTCTCAACCTAATATATACGAGCAAGGAATGGATTTTTTTTATTTTACAAAAATCGCACCAAACAACATATGAAGCGATTTGACGTAAGGAAATAATCATAATAGTAAAAAGAGGAAGGAATGTATAATCATTTAAAGATAAACCAAGCCTGAAAGAAACCTCATCACCAGCGTTCAATCTCCTGGATCCCAAATAGGCCAACCAAAAAGTAAATTCTGTTTGGAGTCAATTTAATCTAAGTTGGAAATACCTTTTATATGTATATATATATATATTTCTAAAAGGTATTTCAAACTTAGATTAAAAGTAAGTCGACTTGGCCTTGTGTGAGATCGTGATTTCCTATAGATTGTCTTAATAACATTATGCGCCACCAGAACATAAGATTTTTACATTACTGACATAAAAACACTTGTTTTGCGTTGGCAAAAGTGTACTGATTCTTGTTGTGGTCCTCTTTAGGGGGTCACAATATTAAGGTGAAAGAGTCTGTGAAAGAAACTGTGCGTGTGCTCTCTGCTCGACGGCAGAAATGTCTGGCTTACATAGTGTCAGACGAATCCATACTACCATAGATGTAGAAGTGTTAACTACCCCCGAAACAATTCTGATGACGCTTATTTTGATCAATAAATTTTTTGTTTGAGCCGAGGTATGTTTATCTGAATTTAAAGGTTAACCCCCCCCCCCGCAAAAATTTTCTTGTCAACCTAATATTAAGCTAGTAAACGCTGAGCATAAATGCAATGTCTTTTTAGGGGTAATTCAATTTGAGATGTGTTCCATATTTGACTGGCATGAGACGTGGCTAGATTTTGAATGTGTGCTGGGGTCCACAAATATATGTCAGTCTTTCTTCGGCTCTCTATCAGAAGTCAGTGAAATTTGAGCCTATCTTTGTTTACGTTCAAATCAATTAACCCGAGTGAAAGCAACATATGTCCATACTTATTTTCCCAATTGTTATCTTCAGTATATAATCTTTTCTGATTTTTTTTTTATCAGACTTTTGTTTTAATCGTTTAAGAAAAGCATTTCAAAATCCTCTTACCAGTTTTATATCTAACTACGAGGAGCAAGCCGAAAGTAATGTCTCCTATATTTTCATTCTGCCCGACTGGATAACAGAGGATTGCAAATTGCATTGTTATGATGACTGAACCTATGCATTTATCACCTGAAAGTTTCATCTCTCTGTTGCAGATATTAATGGTGTGAGACTCTAAAAAAAAAAAAGCAATCGCTGTCATAGACGTGTGTCAGAAGCAGAGAATCGTTTTTGAATTCCTGGCAAAAGTGCATTGATAATCGTGGTGACTATGTAGAAAAATAAATTATGGGGAATGAAAGGTTGCTCGTTTTAATGGTACTACTACCGTCTTTGTGCCTCTTCAATTATTTTAGTTAAAAAAAAGAAGAAACTTTAGATTTTGGAACTGCTTTTGTAGCTCTGGTGTTATCCGAGAATTAAGAATGATCTCTCCGTCCCCTTCAGTGTATTCCTGTCCTTAACCCTGAACCCCAGCACAATTAAGAAGCGAGAATAGAAGTCTCACCAGATAGCAAGAGATATAAAGCATAAAGCAAGAGATATTAAAGCATAAACAGAATTTTGTAAATCCAAAAATTAAGAAAAACAAAATTTTATAGCAAAGCATCTATATATATATATAAAGAGCAAAATGTGTGTGTGTATGTTTGTATATCTGCCAAAAACTTTCGACACACGCGACGGATCCTCATAAGATTGGTATCGTTTTTAAGCTCGATCCTTCGGACGACAAATATCGAAAATTTGGTCAAAAACATTCATTCCTCCACCCTCAACTCGCCCGTTTTTATGAGGAGGGGTCGCTTTTTTCGTCGACATTTTCGCAAGTCATCATCTCCGTTGGATTGACTATGCTTAATTTTAACTTCCAGTTGTGCGATGAAGACATCAGCTAAGATGTTGATTTTTTTTCTCCCTTCTTTAGCGTTACAGGTTCAAGCCTGTCTACTACCACTTTTTTTTTAACACCTCTCTTCACCCAAACTTCCTACTGTTGTTTTGATTTCTACCCCTGCTACTACCACTTTTTCTACCCCCCCCTCCCCCCGGGGTTCCTTACTACACCTCCACACACCCAGGCAACGCCGGATACCCCCACTAGTTTTTATATGAGATAAGAATATAAACGTTAATAAATGTTGCTATAGCAATGCAGGGAATCGAATGTAAACAAGAATAAAAAAGCATTGGAAATGCAAAAGGATATAGGGATGGTATGCCAAAAAGTATACAAACAAGATAGCTATGAATGGCTAGGCACATGGAAATAGAATTGCATCCAAAGTATAGCCCTATAGCTTTTCTCCAATCTTCATTCCGTGCCATCATTACGGTTGTAAAAAGCTATAGGGCTATACTTTGGATGCAATTCTATTTCCATGTGCCTAGCCATTCATAGCTATCTTGTTTGTATACTTTTTGGCATACCATCCCTATATCCTTTTGCATTTCCAATGCTTTTTTATTCTTGTTAATTAGTATTTTTACTTACAGTCTTATTTTTAAACTTACATTCATGATAGTATTGTCTTTTTTAGGAGGCGGCTCATTGCCGCCTCCATTAGTAGCAGGTCGCTTCCTGCTGGGTTTTAGGTCTTTGGGTTTTGGGCCTAAGGAGTTGCCTCTTGGTCCTCCACCGGTTCTATATTACATAGAGAGTGCTACCGCCTCTCTGATAAAACAGTTAGAGTATTATAAAGTTCTAAAATGTTCATACCTTCACTATTAATTTTTTCTTGACTTTCTTGCAGTTTCTTTTGCGGTTAATTTAACTTATTTCCTTTGGCGTTTGGTGAGTTCTTAGAAGAACTGGTCTGATCTACTTTTCTTAGCGAGCGAAGAGATTCAGCTGCATTTAACAATGGTTGCTATAGTGTATTTTTGCGCATGCGTGAGAATTTCAAGTTTCCTCCTTATTTTTCAATAGTTTGACAGTAGTCATGTGTATTTCTGCCAAGAGCGACAGACGTCAGTGTTAGCCGTGATCGTCTAGAGGTTAGGGCCCCACGTTGTGGCCGTGCTAACTTAGGTTCGAATCCTGGTCACAGCATTGACATTTTGTACATATTTTACAGTCCAAAATCTGAAGAATTATTTGTTTTTATAACATTGTTTTTTGACGTCATACTTGCTGATAGGTTACTCTTATAACAATTTTGATCAACTGAGATAAAGATTTCGTGGTTTCATTAACGCTGGTGGGTTACTGTTTAAAGAAAAAACCTTAACGTTCACCTCAAATATTCAGCGTCCAAGAAATATACGCCACTGGCAAACTGGAACGTCTGTGAGCATCCGGTGTATTATTTGGAGCCGTTCCTTTTGAGAGAAGTTCCGTGTTCGAAGTGGTCTGTCTACATTGGGTATATAGTGTTTAAAACTTGTTATTACACGTAATCTTATTTAATTATGGAGTTAGCTAAAAAGCGATGGGTAACTGCACTTCTCTGTGTAAAGAGCAGTCGATTGATGCTTGAACTGTTGTCAGAGACCGTTCGTACACCGAGATACATCGTCTCAAAAGAAAGAAGAAAGAAGAAGAAAGAAGAAAGAAGAACAATTGGCCATTTTTTACCCTTTTTTTGCTCTCTTTTGACATTTTAACCGACGTTCTGACACTCGCTGGATTCGTAAGACGCTTCTCTGTAAGAATATGTGCTTTTTGAAACTTATAAGTTGATTTTAGTTGAGATTTGGATAGTTTTGTTTTGTAGGCGTATATAGGCGTGTACGGGCCATCCCTATATAGAGAGTGCTAACGCCTCTCTGATATGATGTGACGTTTGGACAAAAGAGGATTTTATAGAGTTTGTTTTTGATATCTTCATATATCCATTAATTTCCCAGGTCAATCACAAACACTAAACAGTAAAATAGACTTACTGTTTGAGATAACCGGGTGGTGGAAATCTTTGATAATTTTGAGAATATAATCTCTTTTTCAGAAAGATAGGGACCAAAAGAAATATTGTTCTCCATTTTTTTACAGAAAATAAATGGATATATGAAGATATAAAAAAACATTGCTATAGCCTTCATATACTTTTCCATATTTATTTATCAGCAATGCTTCAAGCAAACTACCTTTCCCTCTTATAAAAGTTAATTTCATGTTGGTGAATGTTCATAGTGCAAACACGTGTTTGATAAAGAAACTTCAGTAAATAGTACCCAAGTGAAAATGTTCTTAGTATGAATATACATGTTTTAGTAATATATGTATATAAGTATGTGGCAATGTGGCATTGTGTATGTGTGTGCGTTGGTTTACCTTGTTCTTTTTAATGCATGTATAGCTGTGGATAGCAATTCATCTCTGTTCGCCTACTCTTGTTAGTGTGGAAGTATATGCACGTGAGATGAATAAGGTTGGTAGGTGAGTCATTGAGTTCTTTTCTGCTTCCTCCAACCAAAACGGGATGTTGAGCAGACGTTATGGAGTCCTTCGGTACTGTGACTGGCTTGAGAATTCTCTGTATCTCTGGATTTTGGCCGTTTGCTTTATAAAAATTTCAAACTTCATGCCGGCTTACTACATTCACATATATATGCTACTTTCTGGAGTTTTAAATGATTGTCATTGGCTGGAAAATGTTTGCAGTTCACACATTGATGTTAAAACTTCCTTGCTTTGGGGAGTGAGAAGGAAAACGAATTTCCAGAAGGCACAGGAAGAAAGGATGTAAGCAATTGGAGCCATTTCCATTTTAGTGTTCGTCAGAATTGCTTCTCAGTTTTACTACAACCACTTTTATTCTATTTAATTTCCAATTTATAAATAAAATAAAATAAAACATTTCTGTACTTTTGAGATGACGATTGATTCTTCATATAATTCTTCAGACTACTGTTCTCATCGCAAGGACCCGTGGTGTAGTGGTTAAAGTACTTGGTGCACCGGGAGGAAGTTTCACATGTCTCCCTGCAGTGACTTAGACCACAATACACTGTAATCTACATTGTACTGTAGAGAACTACTGTTGATTTTATAAAATTATTTTTCCATAATGGCTTCAGTTAAAGTTTAAAATGTGAAAGTCAAGTATCATAGTTCAATTGTACTCTAAACAGAAACACTCATTTCAGACACACTCTTGTCTTAAAAACCTATTGTTAATTTATTAATTAATTAATTTTATACATATGTGATGTTAGGCTATATAAGGGTGTTAACTTTAGTCAAAATCGAACTGTTCCTTTTAATCAAATTTTTTTATTAGCGATTTTCGATGCTTATGGGAAGCATTCTGATACAAAACCTATCTAAGAACACTCCCTGACACATAAAGTACATTTGTGTAAAACTTCAAAAAATCGCTCCAGACGTTTTCGGAATCCACAGAGAATGCAATCACCCTCCTCACACACACACACACACACACACACACACACACACACACACACACACACACACACACAGTGCTTTTATATATAAGTGGAGAATATTTAAAAATAATTTTAAAAGTACTATCTTTTTTCAAAACTTTATTTCACCTTAAATAAGTATATTGCCAATGAGATATAAAGGGATACTATAATATAGGGTCAGATTTATAGGAGAGATTGTAAGTTGGGAGTTGTGCAGCAAGATGTTTGTTCACATTATATTTAAAGTTATACATCGTGTACTTGGGGAAATAGATAGCAGGGAGGGATTTCCAAATATAAGCGATCCAAAGAAAGAATATAAAGTGTTGCGGTATCCTTGGACCTCTACAGTAAAGTGAGATTTTGCTGCTAGTAAGGTGTGTCATGTGGTATTTACATTGGAGGTGTGGGCTACAGAGGTAGCAAGTTCGCTAGAGCACATTCTGTGAAAGTATTTGTTAGAAAATAGCACAGAGATGCAAAATTGCGGCGATGAGACAGAGGTCAGAGCTTAATAAGCTGCAGGGTACCTATTAGATTAAAGGTTCTTTTTTTTGCACCCTGTCAAAGATGGAGAGACTAGTTGTTGATGAACCAGCCTAGATGTTATAGCAATATTCTATGCTTAGGCGAATGGTGGGTTTGTAGAAGTGTAGGATACTGGCAGGAGTGAGGAGTTTTCTAGTTCGATAGGGGGAGTCTGCCTTCCTTACAGCAGACTTGACAATGTCTTTTATGTATTCCTTTCAATTTATGTTTCCTGTGAATGTTAGATCAAAGAGTTTGGATGTTTAACTTTCGGAAAGTGTACTCTCAGTCTAGACAATCAGTGATCTCTTAGTGAGACTCTGGTGGTGTAGGGTATGATGATAGTAATGGAGGGATTGGAGGAGTTCAGAGATTTATGGGGGTAGTTGAGGAAGTAGGAAAATCTCAAACAATTTTTAGGTGGCCAGAAATTGATAAATAGGCGGAAACTCTTAAGAAAGCTTCAAAATCATCGTTAGAAACATTGTAGAAAATCTTTGAAACGTTAGAAATCCAATGAAAACTCTAGAAAAATTTCCCCCCAAAGTTCAAGAAATGTTTCAGAAAGAGGTTACAGATGATCCATGCTTCCTTAAAGGTTAGACGTGCTGAGAATATTGAGGAAGAATTTTTGTCAGTGTAGATGCAGTGGAGAACCAGTCTTGTGCTCATTGCAAGAGTAAGGAATGTTATTTATTAGAGAATAACCCCCCCCCCACTTTGAAAAAATATGAATCAGTTGGTTGTGCCTTGTTCGAGGTGAAAAAACAATAAAAATAAATTAAAAAAAATATATATATATATAACACGGGCTAGAGAAGCACGCAAATTCTCAGAGGAGTCATACTATAGGTGAATCTAAAGGCAGGATTTAATCAGTCGCAAATTGCTGCAAATCTCGTGATTCCACTTTCAATCCAGTATTTGTTTGATTCATGAACTAGGAAAAATAATCAATATTTACGAGGTGCCTTAAATAAGTTTCCATATATTTTTTTTGTACAGGCATTTAAATTTATAAATTCAGTATGTTACCGCTACACATCTTATGAGTTGACTCACCAATTTTTATAATTACAGATTCAAATGAACAATGAACAGCTACAGCAGGAATTGGAATACACCTTACTAAAGCCTGATTATCACAGCTCATTCATTTCATATATGCAATCTGGATGTGAGGACACTTTAGAAGAACGATATGCAATAAAATTCTGTTTAAAACTTGGAAAACATGCCACAGAAACGTATGGAATGCTTCAGACTGCTTTTGGACCATCTTGCATGAATCGAGCATCAGTTTTTGGTGGCATAAGAGATTCAAGGAAAGCAGGGAGTCTGTGAGGGATAATGAGAGATGTTGGAGGAGTAAGGAAGTCAGAAAACCAGAGTTGATTGATTGGCCAAATAAAGAATTTCATGGATAAGGAACGTCGTATATAGAGACAAAAAGTGCACAGTTTGATGTCAGTCTGGAAATTGTACACACAATCATTTGCAAGGAACTGATGATGCGGAAGATTTGCATGAAGTTTGTCAGAGAATATCAGAAAGAAAAACGTTGTCATGACAACAGGGAAATGGTCGAGCTGATCAATTCAGATCCCGCAGTTCTTGATGCTCTGGTGACCTGCGATGAAAGCTGTATCTTCTGCTATGATCCGGAGACAAAGAGACAGAGTTCCCAGTGAAAGCATGTTGGTTCTCCCAGACTCAAGAAGGCGAGATAGAGCAAATCTACCCAGAAACTTATGATGATCCCTTAGTTTTTCTGGTGCACACAAGCTACAACTATTTAACGACAGCTCTATACATACACCAAAATGATTCTTAGAAGCAGAGAGTAATATCTTTTCACAGGAAAAGATTTTTTGGAGATAAGAATGAATATATTGTTTTACAACTTTATTCATTTAAGTGTCCTTTAGCTACAATGTTTGCGAAGTCACGCTCGTGCTAGGTAATTGATCTCCACAATGATAACAAGTGCAGGTTCTGCCACAGAGTAGAGAGTGTGAGTCACCTGACATCCAATTCTAAGGTTCTGCTGTGAGATGACTACTATACAATGCAATACAATGGAATGTTTAAATATCTCCATTAGGCCATATATAAAATATTGAATGTAGCAGCAAATCCTGTGAACATATACCAGAAAGAACAGCTGGAAATGCGGTTTACTATGACTCTGCAATTCCTACAGCTGTGCACCCACCAAGAAAACGGAGCTATTAAACCTGACATAGTGATATGGGACAAGAATGAGAAAGAAGCAACCTTAGTAAAAGTTAATGCCCCCAATGATTGGCTTAAACAAAGCTGAAAGGAAAACATTTCCTCCACTCTTTGTCTGTGCCCAAACCTAAACGTAGATTCCATGAACAAAGCTTCTTGCTTAGAATCCGTGGAACTGTCTTCCGTTTGCCTGCTTTCCAGCATATGGTCGTCTTCAAGTTCAATGTAAACAAGTTCTTTAAGTAATCCAATTTACCAAATTTACACTACTAAAGATTTCTATGATATTGTCCCATTGACTAATGTAAACTCTTTAAACCCTTATCCTCGAGTGACCTCTGGGCCTTGATAAGCGGTGACTCCTATGGAGGGAGGGGAAACGATATCGAAGTACAAAGGTCTTATGTACAACATGAAAAGAAATTGGAATCTTAGGAAGATCTCTATCATCATCATTATTATCAATAATTAAAGGAGCAACCAAACTCATGAAAAAGAATTTCAAAAAACTACCTGGGAAATATATCCGGTGAACTAAGTGAAAGAGAGATACAAACAATTGCTCTTATAGGGACGATTAGAATCTTAAAAAGATCTTTCAGTTAGAATGCATGAGAAAAGCGGGTGAATGTCTGGCATCCGGTAGAATGCCTCATCCCAGCGAGAACAAAATAATAAGAAAATTTTTAAAAAGGTATGGAGAGTTTATGAATTATTTAGTATTATGAGTGTATTCATTAATCTTTTTCTAAACTACCGCCATACATAGTAGACCAAAAGATTGAGACCAAATGGTTATATCTTTTGCATTCCATTATTAACTCTGTTTACATAAATGATCTTTATTCATCACAAAGACTTGTATCTGATGCCTTTGGAAGCTACATTTATAACTGTTCCTTCTGACACAGTCTTCTTTTACAACCAATATCATAGATTTTCTACGATTACCACTAATGGTGTGCTCTACCTGCTGAATAAATTCAGATTTAAAAATGCTAATGCTCACTTACTTTTTGATAATGATGATATCAAGCCATTATCTCTCTGGGAACTTTGTAACTGAAAGATTACTTGACCTTGAAAAGTGTTTCTCCTGTTTTATCAGGTTGATAAGAAAATTCTTGAAGAATATTTAATTTTGATTTCAAATGATATATTTTCAAATAAGTTTTCATTATAATATCTTTACTTTATATATCATTTTAAAGAGCATTTTTCGCGCTAATCGTTTAAATTAAAATAATTTAAAAATAATTATGTCTTCTTTTCAGAACGTTCAATACAAGATGAGAATAAAAGGAAATTTACACAATTTTCTTATTTCAATTCAAGCTAGGCCGAAAAGCTGCTGAAACAAATCGTGATATCAACGAAACGTTTGGCTCAGGAGCCACTACTGAATGCACAACATAATGGTGGTTTAAGAAATTTTATGATGGCGAGAGTCTTGAAGATGAGTGTAGTGGTTGGCCATCAGATGTTGACAACGATCAATTAAGAGCCTTAGTCAAAGTCAATCCATGCACAACTATTTGAAAACTTGCTTCTGAATTAGACGTAACGTATACGACAATTTTCAACCACTTGAGAGTGATTGGAAAGATAAAAAGAACTTGATAAATGAGTGCCTCACGAATTGAACGACAACCAAAAGAAATGCTGTTATGAAGTGTCATCTTCCCTTTATTTACGCAACAAGAATGACTCGTTTCTCAACCAGGTTGTGACTTGCGATGAAAAGTGGGTCCTTTAGGACAACTGCTCAGTGGTTAGATGCCAACAAAGCTCCACAACACTTCCTGAAGCCAGAGCTGCACCAAAAGAAGGTCATGCTGACTGTTTAGTGGTCTGTGACTGGTTTCATCCATGACAGTATTTTGAATGCAGACGAAACCATTACAGCAGATAAGTACTATTAACAAATGGATGAAATGCATCAGAAATTTCAACAACCATTAGTCAACAGAAAAAAACCCAATTCTCCTCTATAACAATACACGACCACACGTTGTTAAAGTGACCCTGCAGAAGTTGAATGAATTAGGCTACGAAACTGCCTCATCCGCCATACACTCCAGACCTATCACCTACCGACTACCACTTATCCAAGCATCTTGACAACTTTCTGCATGAAAAATGCTTAAAAAAACCTAAGTGATAAAAAGTGATACAAAAAACGCCTGCAGCGACTTCATCGTTACCAGACCATAAGATATTTAAGTTACTGGCATAAATACACTTGTTTTGTGTTGGAAAAAGTTTGTTGATTCTGATGGTGCTTCTTTCAATCAATAAATTGTTGTTTTAGCCGAGATTTATACATCTACATTTTAAAGTTAAAAACTTCAAGAACTTTCTTGCCTACCTGATAGTATATATATATATATATATATATATTACTTGTTTATTGTTATATAAACATGCTCACATCCCGCTGCTACAAACAGCCACTTGTTTCAATCAAACAACAGATATCATCAGGCAGCGACTTGACTATTCAAAAGTTCAATGAATAATGGATTTTTATTTTAGGTAGGAACTCTTTAGAAGTTGGAGTTAAAAAACTTAAAACACAGGACTTTAATTAAATAAAAAAGTAAAAAGGGAGAGGCAATTTAAATAAAGTTAAAAGATTACAATGGGGAGAGAGTGATTGAGAAGAAAAAAGGAATAGAGACAGAAATAGAGAAAGAAAATATAGAGAAAACAAAATAGAGAGAAAAAGAAGAGAGAAAATATATATATATATATATATACACATACACACACATACACACACATATACATATATATATATATATATACATACATACATATATACATACATATATATATACATATATACATATATATGATATGGAGAAGAAAAGAAAAAAGAAATAAAGGGTTATAATAAAGAGAATAAGAACTAGAAGGAAAAGGAAAGAATAATGACATCTAGTTAAATAGAGAAAGAGAGAAAGTAAGAATTTGACAGTATATAGAAAAAGAAAAAGAAAAAGAAAAAATCTGCGTGTCAACCAATTTATGAACAATTATACAATTCAGTAATGAAACATATTATTACAAATACAAACATAAGATACAATCCAAGCGTCAGAAATTAACGTGTCAAAAAAAGGCAGTGAATGTATTCGGCTATCATATTTATCCTCTTACATACGTCCACGAGTAAAATCAACGCAATTCAAACATACGTCTACCATTAATTAGGCCCTTTATGCTAAATGATATAAGTTTAAAGTTTTCGCGTTTTTATTAGATAAATATATGAATAAAAGAAAAAAATAATGATAAAACAATATTAAAATTATTATTAATAACAATAAACATAATAGTAATGATAATAATAATAATAATAATAATAATAATAATAATGATAATAATAATAAAAACAGAATAAAATTAATATTTATTATCTTTTTAATATAACATATTTAGACATAAGAGGGGATTAAATAAATTAAATAGGTCCAATAATTATAAATAAAAAACTACTAATATTTATGTATATAAAAAGAATATAATACAAATATATATATATATATAGATATATAACCACACACACACATATATATACCCAAATATACACACACATACACACACATATATATATATACATATATATATATATATATATATATATATACACATACATGCACATAAGTAAAGGTGTAACTATACTATTAAGTTGGAAGTTTAAGCTATTTAAGTATAGATATAAAGTCATATTAAATCACAAAATAATACATTCAATACCAGATTACTAATAACACAGATACAAGTACACTTACCTATAAATATATTCAGGCAAAAGAGGTAATTAAATCAACGAAATACTCAAAAATAGCGACGCACAGGTAGATAGTACCCTAATTAAAAATAATAAGATACATATGTATATACTCACAGAGAACCAACCGACATACTAATAAGCATATATATATATATATATATATATATATATATATATATATATATATATATATATATAATCTTATGTATACACATACATACAAAAAATACACAAATATATGCACACAATCATATACTAATACACAACAACGCACACACACATATATATACTCACACATAAATATGTATAATTTATATAAATTATATATATAGAAATACATAAGAATACAAATAATTTGGCAAGGGTACAGATAGATGCATACACACATAGAAACATACAAATGGATTGAATAAACATGGGAGGGTATACCAAATAATATAGAAATATATAGATCTAAGTACACACGGTCATAAAATAAATACATAGACACATACATATACACATAGACACACATGTATATAAGATAGGAGAAGTAAAGAATGAAATCAGGAGAGGAGAAAGTATATTAATAGAATATTAATAAATTATAGAAATCAGTGACAATTTTTAATTTATTTAAATTTTATATCTAAACTAAATTACTTAAAAGATGGGTTTTATAATGTTTGCAATTAATTGAATTTTCGTGCTTCTTATTTAATAATTTATCTCTTTCTCTAAAAGTAAGTATAAATAATTTCTCATAAAGACATAGGTAGCAAGGCGAGTTTAAAGATGAGCAGGTTTTCGCTTTCTTTAAAATTTTCCAATTTACTATTGGGGAGTAACCTTGCTCTACTAGTTCATTGTAATATTTAGACAAGGAAGTTCTATTTTTGTACTCATTATTTTCAAAAGAGCACTTGTGACCTGTAAATCTTTCTTTAAAATTGTTATTTGTCATTCCTATGTAATATTTTTTTTCATTCGGATTTTCCTTAGTAGAAATAGTTGCTTGGTACACTACAGAAGTAATTTGACAATTTCCTTTAAGAGGGCATTTTGATTTAATTCTACAGTTACAACTTTCGGTAGCAATGGGTGTGCTATTTTTGTTTAATATTTTGTTATTATGTTTTTTAATTATTTTTTCAAGGTTTTCATTACAACTATAACTAAGTTTTATTGTATTTTTATTGAAAATTTTATGTAGTATGTTATTAATAGGGAAGTGCTTTTTAATTAAGTTTAAGAATTTCATTCCTAGATTTGTTTTAAGTTTCAGATTAAAAGGGGGATTGTACCACAGGATTTTTCTCTTACGGTTTCTATTTGTATTTGTGTTTGGGTGTGTTGGTTCTATGAACTCAATTTGGGTGTTTTTGTATCCACTATCCTTAAGGGCCCTGTTATAGAAATATTTATGTTTATTAAATGTTTCAAGATTGGAAGAATTGTCACTGATTCTTTTACTAATGGATTTGGGGATATGCCTAATGATAGATTTTGGGTGATTTGATAGGGGGTGTACATAAATTGGGTTTGAGTTTTCCTTCCTATATGGTTGGTAGATGCCTTTTCAAATGACAACAAGAATAAGGATTACCATGGTTTCAAAAATCGAGATTCGGCACCACATATCGACCAATTGGATGCTTTTGAAGCAGACATTATGGACCTTATTAGAGGCCTGTCTTTCCATGGGAAAAAGAATCATTTTCAAAAACAGTTGGATTTTACCATTAAGAAAATCAACACCTCGGATTACCTTTACGTTAAAGCAGATAAGACGCAAAATTTCTACAAACTAACTACACATGAATATAACAAGCTTATTAAAGAAAATATTACAAAAAATTACAAAAAATCAAATATAGATATTTGCAAAAAAATTGACAAGGATAGTAAAGAAATAACTGACAAACTTAAAATTAGTAATAGAGTGGGAATTTTACAAAAAAAACAGTCATATATTTTGCTTAAAGACCATAAGATAAATTTTGAAAATAAACCTACAACTAGGTTAATTAATCCTACGAAACCCGAAATAGGTAAATTAAGTAAAAATATACTAGAAAGAGTTAACTATCAAATTAAATCAACATATAAGCTAAATCTATGGATTAACACAGCGGATACCATTAAATGGTTTTCCAATATACATAATAAAAAGAATTGTACTTTCTTACAATTCGATATTGTGAATTACTATCCCTCCATATCTAAGGAACTATTCGAAGAGGTGATGGAGTTTGCTAAACTCCTGTCTGATATAAAAGACACTGAAATTGAAATTATACGGACATGTAGAAATACTACATTAATTAGTGGAAATGATCAGTGGTTGAAAAAAGATCAAAATGACCTGTTTGACATTTCCATGGGGTCTTTGGATTCGGCTGAAATGACAGATTTAGTAGGTCTATTCATACTATACAACTTAACCAAAGACATCAATGTCATGGATATAGGCTTGTATCGTGATGATGGACTGATGATCATTAAGGAATCCAACGGCCCTAAATGTGAAAGAACCAAAAAGATTATCTTAAATGAATTCCGTAGAATTAAATTAAAAGTGGATATTATATCAGATGTTAAAACTGTAAATTTTTTGGATGTGAACTTTGATTTAAGGAAAGGCATCTACCAACCATATAGGAAGGAAAACTCAAACCCAATTTATGTACACCCCCTATCAAATCACCCAAAATCTATCATTAGGCATATCCCCAAATCCATTAGTAAAAGAATCAGTGACAATTCTTCCAATCTTGAAACATTTAATAAACATAAATATTTCTATAACAGGGCCCTTAAGGATAGTGGATACAAAAACACCCAAATTGAGTTCATAGAACCAACACACCCAAACACAAATACAAATAGAAACCGTAAGAGAAAAATCCTGTGGTACAATCCCCCTTTTAATCTGAAACTTAAAACAAATCTAGGAATGAAATTCTTAAACTTAATTAAAAAGCACTTCCCTATTAATAACATACTACATAAAATTTTCAATAAAAATACAATAAAACTTAGTTATAGTTGTAATGAAAACCTTGAAAAAATAATTAAAAAACATAATAACAAAATATTAAACAAAAATAGCACACCCATTGCTACCGAAAGTTGTAACTGTAGAATTAAATCAAAATGCCCTCTTAAAGGAAATTGTCAAATTACTTCTGTAGTGTACCAAGCAACTATTTCTACTAAGGAAAATCCGAATGAAAAAAAAATATTACATAGGAATGACAAATAACAATTTTAAAGAAAGATTTACAGGTCACAAGTGCTCTTTTGAAAATAATGAGTACAAAAATAGAACTTCCTTGTCTAAATATTACAATGAACTAGTAGAGCAAGGTTACTCCCCAATAGTAAATTGGAAAATTTTAAAGAAAGCGAAAACCTGCTCATCTTTAAACTCGCCTTGCTACCTATGTCTTTATGAGAAATTATTTATACTTACTTTTAGAGAAAGAGATAAATTATTAAATAAGAAGCACGAAAATTCAATTAATTGCAAACATTATAAAACCCATCTTTTAAGTAATTTAGTTTAGATATAAAATTTAAATAAATTAAAAATTGTCACTGATTTCTATAATTTATTAATATTCTATTAATATACTTTCTCCTCTCCTGATTTCATTCTTTACTTCTCCTATCTTATATACATGTGTGTCTATGTGTATATGTATGTGTCTATGTATTTATTTTATGACCGTATGTACTTAGATCTATATATTTCTATATTATTTGGTATACCCTCCCATGTTTATTCAATCCATTTGTATGTTTCTATGTGTGTATGCATCTATCTGTACCCTTGCCAAATTATTTGTATTCTTATGTATTTCTATATATATAATTTATATAAATTATACATATTTATGTGTGAGTATATATATGTGTGTGTGCGTTGTTGTGTATTAGTATATGATTGTGTGCATATATTTGTGTATTTTTTGTATGTATGTGTATACATAAGATTATATATATATATATATATATATATATATATATGCTTATTAGTATGTCGGTTGGTTCTCTGTGAGTATATACATATGTATCTTATTATTTTTAATTAGGGTACTATCTACCTGTGCGTCGCTATTTTTGAGTATTTCGTTGATTTAATTACCTCTTTTGCCTGAATATATTTATAGGTAAGTGTACTTGTATCTGTGTTATTAGTAATCTGGTATTGAATGTATTATTTTGTGATTTAATATGACTTTATATCTATACTTAAATAGCTTAAACTTCCAACTTAATAGTATAGTTACACCTTTACTTATGTGCATGTATGTGTATATATATATATATATATATATATATGTATATATATATATGTGTGTGTATGTGTGTGTATATTTGGGTATATATATGTGTGTGTGTGGTTATATATCTATATATATATATATATTTGTATTATATTCTTTTTATATACATAAATATTAGTAGTTTTTTATTTATAATTATTGGACCTATTTAATTTATTTAATCCCCTCTTATGTCTAAATATGTTATATTAAAAAGATAATAAATATTAATTTTATTCTGTTTTTATTATTATTATCATTATTATTATTATTATTATTATTATTATTATTATCATTACTATTATGTTTATTGTTATTAATAATAATTTTAATATTGTTTTATCATTATTTTTTTCTTTTATTCATATATTTATCTAATAAAAACGCGAAAACTTTAAACTTATATCATTTAGCATAAAGGGCCTAATTAATGGTAGACGTATGTTTGAATTGCGTTGATTTTACTCGTGGACGTATGTAAGAGGATAAATATGATAGCCGAATACATTCACTGCCTTTTTTTGACACGTTAATTTCTGACGCTTGGATTGTATCTTATGTTTGTATTTGTAATAATATGTTTCATTACTGAATTGTATAATTGTTCATAAATTGGTTGACACGCAGATTTTTTCTTTTTCTTTTTCTTTTTCTATATACTGTCAAATTCTTACTTTCTCTCTTTCTCTATTTAACTAGATGTCATTATTCTTTCCTTTTCCTTCTAGTTCTTATTCTCTTTATTATAACCCTTTATTTCTTTTTTCTTTTCTTCTCCATATCATATATATGTATATATGTATATATATATGTATGTATATATGTATGTATGTATATATATATATATATATGTATATGTGTGTGTATGTGTGTGTATGTGTATATATATATATATATATATATATTTTCTCTCTTCTTTTTCTCTCTATTTTGTTTTCTCTATATTTTCTTTCTCTATTTCTGTCTCTATTCCTTTTTTCTTCTCAATCACTCTCTCCCCATTGTAATCTTTTAACTTTATTTAAATTGCCTCTCCCTTTTTACTTTTTTATTTAATTAAAGTCCTGTGTTTTAAGTTTTTTAACTCCAACTTCTAAAGAGTTCCTACCTAAAATAAAAATCCATTATTCATTGAACTTTTGAATAGTCAAGTCGCTGCCTGATGATATCTGTTGTTTGATTGAAACAAGTGGCTGTTTGTAGCAGCGGGATGTGAGCATGTTTATATAACAATAAACAAGTATTATCAGCTCTTTTTATTGAGCACTATCTAACAACCTCGTTGAATTCATTAGTCCATTACTTTTGAATATAAAAAAAACCCGAATATATATATATATATATATATATATATATATATATATATATATATATATATATATATATATATATATATATATATTAGTGTTATGACGATTAATCAGAATCGGGAATCGGAAAAATCAGAACATTTATGGGTATTGGAATCGGAAAAATGTGTGACTATTTCTAATGCCAAAAACGATTTCTTTGATTATCTATTTTTATTTGATTTTGTTTAAGACAAAATATTCCACTACTGGTAGTAATGATAAAAGAACAAATATTTATTGATTTTAAATTACCAGTAAAACTAAAATCTATAGATCACTCCCCCCACAAGTGTGTTTTACGTTTGAGGAAATATCTGCATATTTAACAAGTATTTGTATGGTAATCAGGAAAAATAACCATTTTAGGGTTAACTATCTAGAGGTTTATAAAGAATCAGAATCAGTAATTGTATTGGAATGCGGGGAAAAATATTAAAATCGTTTCATTACTAATATATATATATATATATATATATATATATATATATATATATATATATATATATACTTGTTTATTGTTATATAAACATGGTCACATCCTGCTGCTACAAATAGCCACTTGTTTCAATCAAACAACATGTGACCATGTTTATATAACAATAAACAAGTATTATCAGCTCTTTTTATCGAGCACTATCTAACAACCTCGTTGAATTCATTAGTCCATTACTTTTGAATAAAAAAACCCGAGTATATATATATATATATATATATATATATATATATATATATATATATATATATAACGTTTGGAAAGTATACATGGTAATTAAGCTATACAGAATTTTTCGTGTTTCATCCTCATGAGGATTTGTTAGACTATTTCACTTATGTATTGAGCACTGTCAAAGTAAATGTAGAAAATAGATGCATAAGATTTTATCTAGATATATAAAATAATGTGTGTATATATATATATATATATATATATATATATATATGAAAATTACACAGCATAATTGCGTTGACATACCATTTCTCATCAGATCACAGAAGTTAAGCAACATTGAACCTGGTTAGTACCAGATGAGTGACCATTTGGGAATTCTAGGCGCTGTATGTGCTCTCCACTTATCTCGGCATTTGTTTCCAGTCATCCTGTATATACACTTCACTTGCCACTGGTATTTAACAATGACAACTCAGGAGAGGTGTGGTTGAAGACTGCGCAACTCCTACCAGAAAAATTTAATGCGAAGGAACCCTTACGTCGTTATCCATAGTTTGTCAAAGACCGAACAAACGTATTATATATATATATATATATATATATATATATATATATATATATATATATATATATATACTATGTATATATATATATATACTATGTATATATATATATATACTATGTATATATATATATATATATATATATATATATATATATATACTATGTATATATATATATTATGTATATATATATAAAGGTTTTATTCGTCTTACCAATCATGTTTCTTTTTCAAAATAAAAAAAAACAAACTTTTGAACATTTTACAGATCTGTTTCGTTCACGGAGAACAACAATATTTTTATGTCGACATTAAATAGTTCCTTCTGTGGACTCATCAGAAAAAACAGAAAAAAAAAATAGTTTACAGTCAGAGAGGGTGCTCAATGACAGCAAGTCGGAATATTGTATTCACAC
>NC_136483.1:111601698-111624198 GCF_053919585.1 Euprymna scolopes | reverse complement strand
TAGATAAATATTTGGAGATATATAAAGAACTTGAAACATAAAAAAACATTTTTTTTCCAAAATTACCGAATTCGGCATTAAATAATCAAAAATGGTTGATATGTCATTAAACAAAAGCAATCAACTGAAGATTGTTATAAAATGTATATAATTATGAAAAAACAATATACTTATTATGGACTTGAAGCACCCTATCCTGCCTTGACAGAGTTCAAAACAGACTTCATAATCTAGTAGGCAATTCTCTTTTCTCTTCTCTGCAACCCCTTTCCCACAGAAGAGACGCTGTGAGCCTTTCTCTGCTCTATTGCTATTTTCATGGCAAGTGTTCGACTGAGCTTCAATCTATAGTCCCCCCTCTTGCCAATGTTTCACAAAAAAACACTCGTCTGGCCAAAATCACTATCAATAAATACCCCCATACTCTATTGGTGCCTAAACCTAAACATGGATTCCATAGAATAAAATTTCTTTCCTAAAACTGCCTGCCTGTGGAACTCTGTTCTGCTGGTCTTCTTTCCAGCTGACTACAATATTGTTGTCTTCAAGTCCAATGTAAACAATTTCTTATCAAACCATCCCCGTAAATAAGTTAATTATTCAAAAATTACTTCTACAAACAATTATTATGCAACTGTCCTAATGACTACAATGCACACATCCTCGAGTGGCCTCTGAACCTTAATATGTGGTAACCCATTTGTAAAAATTTAAAAAAAAAACTTAGTCATTACGGATAAAAAGTTGTATTCCTGGCATGAGTTTAATGAAATGATCTTATATTTGATTAATCTGCAACAATATGATAAGTCATAATGAAAAGAAAAAGTGATAATACGGTTCTGAGGTACATGTAGATGAAATTAAGTAATTTGATAAACTGAGTATAATTATTATTGCTGTGGTATGCCTACCTTGAGGATAATAATGAACTTTTCCACTTGCTATAAGGACCGGAAGAATATGTCCTTCAACATTGTTTACAGGTCATGCA
The DNA here is from genome assembly GCF_053919585.1 of Euprymna scolopes. Lineage (NCBI taxonomy): Eukaryota > Metazoa > Mollusca > Cephalopoda > Sepiida > Sepiolidae > Euprymna > Euprymna scolopes. The sequence continues at coordinate 111,623,204 of NC_136483.1, read as the reverse complement.
CACTTAATAGGCGGGCTGGTGTACACCCACTCTTTATTTGTCATATTTTGTTTTTCTGTTCGTTTGTTTTCATAAATTGTTGTGGCTTTCTTCCGGAATCACAGCATTGGATTTTATCGTTGTCACCAGTGTGTGTGTGTGTGTGTGTGTGTGTGTGTGTGTGTGTGTGTGTGGAAAAGAGTAAGTTCTCCCTTCCTCTTCGAAAAACTTAAATTTTTGAGTGACATGCAACAGAGATAGAGGTACCATTTCGCACTTGGCAATTATCAAAGTTTTCCTTCTACATTATTATCAGCAATGTGTCTTGTACCCACTTCCGCAGGCAACTCGCAATGTCTCTTTCACACGGCTTCCGTAGACAGACTGATTCAGAAAACCTTTGTTCCCTCTCACCTTGAAAAACGTGACGTCATTTGTCATCTCGTGTCATACCTCTGTTTTGTCTAATTGATCTGCCCTCTCATTTAGTTTTAACCTCCATGTTAGCATGTTTTTGAAATGATTTTCTTTTGCAGATTTGGATCATCGTGACATGCACTCAATCAAACTCCATACTAGCTGATGGAGTTGGGAAGTGGAAATGCTGCTGATCCGATTTGAAGAGTGCTGATCTCTTCCAACGAAATCTCTTCCTGAACTTTCTTAAAACCTCAACATAGTATTACTTGTTGAATGTCTGTCTAGAGTGAACCCAGTACATGTAGACCATGCCCTTGCTGTCAAAAAAAGGGATCATCATGTTTATGAGTTGATTTGCTCTGTCTAGCCTTCTTAGGTCTAAGAGAGCCAGTCATAGTAGTAGATCCAGCTTTTATCACAAGTCACCAAAGCATCAATAACTATGGGATTTGAATTGATCAGTTCGACCATCTTCCTGCTGTCATGACAACGCCTTTCTTTCTAATCTTCTCTGAGCACCTTTGGGACAAACTTCTGGGACAGAAGCCACTACATCTTCAGTTTCTCGCAAATAATTGTGTGTGCAGTTCCCACACTGATATCAAACTGTGCACTTTTTATCTTTATAGACACACGATGGTCCTTATCCATGAAATTCTTTATTTGGCCAATCAACTCTGGTGGTCTAACCTTCTTACTCCTCTCCCACCCCTCATACCCTCACAGACTCCCTGCATTCCTTGAATCTTTTATGCCACTCAAAAACTGATGTTCGATTCATGCAAGATGGTCCAAAACCAGTCTGAAACGTTCCATACATTTATGTGACATTTTTTGCAAGTATAAAACAAAATTTTATTGCATATTGTTCTTCTAAAGTGTCCTCACGTCCACACTGCATTTTTTAAATTCACCAGTTGTGACTACTCAGGTTTTAGTAGGGTGCATTCCAATTCCTGCTGTAGCTGTTCATTTGAACCTGAAATCCTAAAAATTGGTCAGCCATAAGATGTATAGCAATTACATACTGCATTTTCAAATGTCTACGACCATTTTAAAATTGCTGTACAAAAAAGTCACCTCGTACACGTTTATATTTTGGTAATCTTAGATTATACTAGCATGAAGACCTGACATTGTACGAGATTGAATCAATAAATGTTCTACATTTCCAATATTTTTATTGTCATTGAAATCGCCCATTTTTCAGTCACATCGATTGTTTGCCTTCTTTCACAATGCATTGAAATCTATTTGCAACATTATTATTTTTATTATTATTATTATTTTTATTATTATTATAATTATTATTATTATTATTATTATTGTTATTATTGTTGTTGTTGTTATTGTTATTATTTTTATTATTATTATTATTATTATTATTATTATTGTTATTGTTATTATTTTTATTATTATTATTATTATTGTTGTTGTTGTTGTTATTATTTTTATTGTTATTATTATTATTATTTTTATTATTATTATTATTATTATTATTGTTGTTGTTGTTGTTGTTATTATTATTTTTATTGATATTATTATTATAATCATTATTGTTATTATTATTATTATTATTATTATTAATATTATTGTTGTTGTTGTTATTATTATTTTTATTGTTATTATTATTATTATCATCATCATTATTATTATTGTTATTATCATTATTGTTATTATTATCATTATTATTGTTATTATTATTATTATTATTGTTGTTGTTGTTGTTGTTATTATAATTTTAATTGTTATTATTATTATCATCATTATTGTTATTATTATTATTATTGTTATTTTTATTATTGTTATTATTATTATTACTATTGTTATTATTATTATTGCTATTATTGTTGTTGTTGTTGTTGTTGTTATTATTATTTTTATTGTTATTATTATTATTGTTATTATTGTTGTTGTTGTTATTATTATTATTTTATTGTTATTATTATTATTATCATCATTATTGTTATTATTATTATTATTATTTTTTATTGTTATTATTATTATTGTTATTATTATTATTGTTATTATTTTTATTGTTATTATTATTATTATTATTATTATTATCATTATTATTATTATTATTATTGTTGTTGTTGTTACTATTATTTTTATTGTTATTATTATTATTAATATCATCATTATTGTTATTATTATTATTGTTATTATTATTATTGTTATTATTATTATTGTTGTTGTTGTTATCATTTTTATTGTTATTATTATTATTATCATCATCATCATTATTGTTATTATTATTATTATTGTTATTATTATTATTGTTATTATTATTATTATTATTATTATTATTATTATTATTGTTGTTGTTGTTGTTATTATTATTTTTATTGTTATTATTATTATTATTATCATCATTATTGTTATTATTATTATTATTGTTATTATTATTGTTATTATTATTATTATTATTATTGTTATTATTATTATTATTATTTTTATTGTTATAATAATAATAATAATAATAATAATAATAATAATAATAATAATAAAATAGAGGCAATTTTCCCCTTTGAAAAAAAACATTATAGATATACAAACACATATAAATTTCATATGGTCACACTATCTGTCAATACATGATGTTTGTTTGCCATCAATTATCATTCGATTTCATTCATATCCTACATTATCCCCGACACAACTAACTCTCCCAAATATTTATATTTTGAGAAAGTTGAGTTTATTCTATTTAAAGAGGAGCTCGGGAACTTTACTAAATTAGCTTTATAACTGGACCGTTAGTGTTTATCTTTTCATTTCATACTTTTAAAATTGTAGCGGAATTGAACAACAACATTAGGGAAATTGATTAAAGTAATGAAGAAAGTGACTTACACAAACGGGTGCGCCTCTCTCTATCCTCTCGCGTGATGGGATGACAGAAGAAAAGAGAAAGAAAAGATCTTCTTTTGTAGAAGGCTCAATATACATATGACAATAATTTGTATAGGAGGACAGAAACTGCTACAAAAAGGACGAGTTGGAAGCACGAGGTGGTTTTTAGTTTTTCAACAGCCGAGGGAGAGAACGGGCGGTGGAAATTACAGTTTAATTAGTCATGGGAATGCAGGAGTTCAAACAAATATTTCTTTTCATTTAATTTCCTTTTTTTTCTTTTTTTTTTCTTTTTTTCATTCAAACATTTACTCATTACGGCTACCATACATAAATACTAACTGCTCCCTTACGCTGTTACTTCAGACAATTTGATTAGCTGCCCCAGATCTATATCAGAGTGATGGAATGTATTTTAGAATGTTTACCCACACCGTTTGAAAACAAACAACATGTCGTCAGTCAATGCTCTGCAACAGAAATGCAGTCTCTAATATAAAAATGATAATAAATTTTACTTAATCATTTAATATTTGCATACATTTACGCACTGGGCATAGATTTTACTCGAACCAACATCAAATAACAGTCAAACATAACTACCCAACCTATTTTGTTCGTTTTCTTTTGGAAACAGATCTACTCATTCAAGAATTTAAGAAAACATTAATAAACGCTCTACACTCCTTCGAGTTCTTTTTCTATTTTACTTTTTCTTCCTCTTCATTTCAAATGCGCTCCTGTCTTATCAATGACTCTACTGTTGATTTTGTACACTGGGCCCTTCTGTTTGTGTGGTGAAAACTTCACAAACGCACTTGTGATGTAAACCTGTATAATAGTGTCAACTTTCATCAAAATCGGACTATTCCTTTTTTAATTCGTTTTCTTTATTCCATTAACGATTTCCAATATTTATCCGAGGCATTTCGATACAAACCCTATCTACAACCCTCGCTCCCCGACACATAAAGTATATTTGTGTGAAATTAATAAAAAAAAATCGGTCCAGACATTTCGGAGTCCATAAAACATAAATTCACACACACACACACACACACACACACACACACACACACACACACACACACACACACACACACACACACACACACACACACACACACACAAATTAAATGCTCTCAAAACAATGTCTTTGCTATCTTGTTATCACCATTTAGGTTGAAAAACTCTCGATAATAGGAACGAAGGTCACAGAATTGAACTTGTTTTTTAATCGTTAAGTTAATCAATTCTTATTATCCAGTTTTGTCTGATTTATGGCATCCTAACTTTTTGGATTATTCAAAACCGAAGCTCAATGTTTATATAGTAAACGATTACTTAAATAAGAAATGTTATTTAATTCAAAGGTAAAAGGCATCATCATCATCATCATCATCATCATCATCATCATCATCATCATCATCATCATTTGTTGTTGTTGTTGTTGTTGTTGTTGTTGTTGCTGTTGTTGTTGTTGTACTCATTAGTCACCAGAGATTGCTCACTGACAACAACCCGTGCTGTTTAGTAGAATCTGGGTAACAAGAAGTCTCCCCAGATTTCAAATGCTCTCCCCCTCTTTTAGCAATCTTTGCAAATGAATTTGCATTATTTGGTGTGGTGTCAGTTGATGCTGACTCTACACCTTTTTTGATGGGGAGTAGTCAATTTACCATCTTGCTGTTTCTGTTTCCTTTTGTTGCATCTTTTTGTTTCACTTCTGCTGCAGTTTCTTTATGATTGGTTAGTGTTTGTCACTCATGTGGATTAGTTTTCGCACTTAAGGGTTTTCCTTAAGATTTCAGTTGTTTTCAGTATTAACATCTATTGCATAGTCTCAGTCTTCCCTGAGGTGTTCTCTGTCTCTCAACAACAACAAAAAAAAAAAAAAAAAAAAAAAAAATCTTCTTTCAGTTGTCTGCACAGAAATCTCACCCCCTGAACTCCTTGTCATTCGTTTTTTTTTTATACACTTTCTATTTTGCCGCATGTGATCTCTTCTGTGGCCGTCAGGTATATTTTGATTCTCTATCTGTCGATATGTTTCTTTTTCGCATCACTGTTTGTAAGTCTGCCTTTCATATCTCTGGCTTTCTTTTCTTTTTCACTCTTTTATAATGCCTCCCTTCCCCACCTCCGATCTCTTGGATCAGTCACGTTAAGTAGTCATCCAACCATCTCAACGGACGTTGCTCTCTTTGGGATCTTCGTTGCACTTAACTTTAAATCAGACTGATCAATCGTTTCACTTAGAATCTCTAAACCTCGTAGGATAATTAATTCTGCTGCTCTTTTTGTTTGGTTCCTTTTCTTATCAGTTATCATAAAATTAATCCAGCAGAGAATAGTAATTGAATCAGTTCGGATCTTAATTTCTTTCAGACCCATTTTAATGTAAGGTTCATACCCTTTATCATAACTTTCTTCTCCGCGATGGTGATGTAATCATAATCACATTTCTTAACCATTCTGCACCCTCGACTATCACAGCATCAATTTCAACACATTCACTAGTGGCCATGGTACTTGCATTACATCATACAATGCCTTCTTCTAATTTGGGAACATGCCATCTACCTCGAACCGGGTCTCTTTGTAGAACCTCTTCCACAACTTCTTGTAATATGCCGACTGTCTCGCTATCCACCATATCTTCCCAATTAATTCCTTCTGCCCTTCTTTTTAAATAACTGCAGGTGGTTTTAATCCATCAAAATATTGGGTAGTGGTTCACCAGTTTTCCACAGGCAGAAACAGTTCATGCCTGCTCGTTTCATCATGTATCTCTAGCAGATCTTTTCCTTTCGTAAATGTTAATCTTCCTGTATTGTCCACATTGAGCTTTTCATCCTTTCAACGATTCAGGTGGTTTTGTTGTTAACATTTAATCCAAACATCAATCTAGTCAAGCAATAGGTCTTTCCTCCATACCGGAATAACTGGAACTTTCAGAGATATTTTGCAACATGAATTTGTAAGCATGTGAATTTTAGATCCACAATCTTTGTCGCCATTGTTATTTGCCTCCACTTTCTCATAGTTTCTTTGCAGACATCAATTGAGTCTCCACTTGAGTGACACGTGATATATTTATTCAGTTCTCGATTATTGAAAATTGGCCTGACTTTGTTCTTCATGGGTTGTATTAACGCTATTATGAGAAGCTCTCCCATTTTTACATCTTGATCCCAAGGTATTAGGATTCCTTCCACAAGCCATCATTCAACTTTATTATCAAAGTCGACATTTTGTTCTCCAGTTACTTTTGTATAATAACAATCAACATTGTTCTTTAATATTGAGAGTTCTGAAGTCTACTTCCATTTAACAGTCTACCTCATTCCATCAAATTTTGCGCTGAAATCCTTATTAAGAATCTGGCCAAACTCAGGCCTTTCTGGAACTGGTAATTTCTTTTGAAGAATCCAATGGTTCCATATTAGGTTTTCTACAATCTTTTATAGTTGAGGAAGCGACTTCATCGGATTCCTCATCAGCTGGGCTGTCAGGAAAATAGTTGCAAGTAAGAGACAGCTCCAATGGTTATAAATGTTTGAGGCTATATGTTTCCACTGAACTATCACCTCTTTTTATTCGAGAACAACGAACTTTGCCATTATTGCCATTAAATAGTTCAAGGTCTGGGCTAAGCCGAATTCTTAATAAGTATCCTTTATTTTATTTTGAAAATCCATTGCATGCAAATCCTTGCAACTTTCCTTCAGACTTATCAAATACTCATCGTGCCACAGATCCTGGAATTTAGACATCAATTCTTCTCTGTTTTCCAAGGTACTGACAAGGAGAGATCTAGTGATTGGCTCTGTCTCAACCAAACTGGATGTGTCAGATTGAAAAGAGAGCTCAGAATTTATATTGAGATGAATGAAGCAGTTCGGTGTTAATGAAAGTAAATCAACATCGGTAGAACATCTGTAGGTCAGAGGCCTGGAGTTCACGACTTTTGGATGTCAGATAAGAGCGTTAGGAGGTTAAAATGACCGATTTTGGATCTGACTAGAGTTTTAAACAGGCAGGATTTTACTACTCTGATCATTCTTTCCCAAGTACTATTAATCCAAAGAGAGTATAGACGCGTTTTTATATGTTTGATAACAAAGTTTGTATATGAGTTACAGAACTCATTGCTGTTGATGTGCTTATGGAAATTTTGTGGGGCAATTTCAATTCTTTCAATAATTCCTTTAGACTCTTGCTGACGAAAAATATCCGTATAGGTTTTAGCCAAGTTCTTTTTTTTTTTTCTAAAGCAAGCATCGTTCTGTCAAGCACTTTAAGAGCAAACTGATAGTTGGAAGGCAAAGAATCGGTTTTGTCCTTATGCCAGGATAGATTCACTAAATAATAATTGTTCCTGAATTCGATAGATTCTTTGAAGATATCAATTTTATTTCTGTCATAACCACTAATTAGTTCCTCATCAAGGGAAGCAACAGTTGAATCTGCAACAAACATTTTCTCCAAATTTCTTTCTACATTAGAAGTTTCAAATATATCAGGGAACAGATCGGGGTAGTTTAACTTGGATTCTAATATAGAATTTAATTGTCGTTCAAGACAGTGGGCATATTCCGAAATCACAGTGTGATAATTTGTATAGATTTTGGAGCTTCCAGTTTCGACAGGAATATCTGATAAGGATACAAAAAGTGTTCAACATTTTCAAATGGAGCAATCTCTTGAGACAAATCTCAGGCGTGTCCATTCATGCATTCAATGATCCTGGATCCTGTCATAAATTGAAATATATCAACTCCAAGGATACCCTGAAGTTTTATAACATCGATTTGTTTTTCTTTTAAAAATACTAACCTGTATTTCAATTTATCTAGGTTAGATTTCACTTGACTGAAATTAGCAAACTCAAAGTAGATGCTAAATTTGTCATCAATCAAGGCAAGAATAAAGAGTTTTTTTCCCTTTACCAGTATAACCTGCTCAAAACTTTTCACAGTAACACTCGAATAGGTTTTCATTTGGTAATTAGTAGGATTAGAAGCTTTGTCAGGATATCTTAACTCTTTTAACATTGTTTAGAGGAAGTAGGAACACTGGCTTCCAGTGTCCAATATGCAGTTAATGATACTTTATTTAGTTCTATAATTTAAAGAGATAGCCACAATAGGCAATATAATATAATTTTCATGCACATGTGAAAATAACGAAATTACTCTTTTTGGGACTATCACACAACTGTGTAATGTGCGCTTTTGAGGGACAATTTGCAAGTGAGAGGTAATTTTCACTTTTGTGTTTAAAACTGGAACATCCTTTCAATTGTTTACATCTCTCAATTCTGGCTTGATGTGATGAAAATTTTCTGCACTTTAACATGGAGTGACCACGTACTGTGCAAAGTTTGCAGTATGTCCCAGAAGAACTTGTTGCGAAATTTTGTAAAGCAGCATGCCCATTGTTTTTTCCATGAGTTTTGACTTCTGCAAATCGAAATTGTTTCTTATATCTGGACAGAGCAGGTATTGCCTCATTGTTGTTATCAAATATTTGTGTTAGGGAGGGGTATTTCGTTCCCTCTCTATGGCTAATCTCTCTTTTTAAGACCATTGGTAATTTTTCGTACATAATGTGACTGACCAACAAAAAATTTGGGGATCTATTCTAAAAAAAAATCTATCTGATAAGAAGTTTTTAGTTCGGACAAATCTGCTCTCATTTCAGCAAGGTACTGTTTCACAGACACAAATTCGGAGTCATATTGAGGGAAAGCAGAAATGAAATCTCATTGGTAATAAAGGGAATAATTAAGACTTTTTTGGTTAGCAGGTCCACAGCTACAGTATAATTTTCATCTTCCAAGGTGAGATGGGAAGCCAATTGTAAGACATAATCGCTTAAATATCCTCTCAATAAAGCCAATTTCAATTTACCGGACTTAACAGAGTCAGTGCAGTTTTTGAATTGAGAGATAAAATTTTTGAACTCGAATCTGGAAGAATTGATTACACTAAAAGTTGCACACTTTGGGATGAAAAGCAAAGGTGCAGGTACAGCTTCAGTTTTTTGATGGAGTGATTTCTTGAATAGAACTTTCAATATCGGCATTAGTTTGAAAACCAGTCTCCTTCCTTTGCTCTTCTACAAATCCGCACTCCTTTAAATCAATTCAGCCTTAATACACAGTCCTTTAATTTTATCATGTAAAGAACGAACTTCCATTTGCAGCTTTTTAATGATGGATTCTTCGTTCTGAAAAGTCTTTTTTCTTAATCCATCGTGTCGTTTAAACATTACAATATCAAGAACAATATCGTCTTTTAAAATATTCAGAGAGCCCAGGTTAATGTAACCTTTCAACGCCTTGAAGTTTTCCATTTTAAAGTTTTTAAAAGTTTCAAATCTCTCTACTCTTCAGAGATAGCCTCAGACGGATCGGAGGAGGGGCGTGTTCGTCACGTCTTCAGGGAACGACGAGTTTCCACACGATCTGTGCCCCTTGGAATCAAATGGGAGTCTGCTTAATCTCTGAGCAGTTTAGCATTATATAGGTAGGGGGTGTCGGAGTGGGAAGTCCCTTAGCCAATCAAATTACGCCACACGGTGCGGATTGCGTGTGTGCAGCTCGACTTATAGTCGAGAGTTTTTGAAATCTGGGGCCAACATCAATATTCAATTACCATGACCTCAAAAGGTTACGTGCCATCATTCAGACAGCGATAGTCTGAAAGATCTGTAGGTCAAGTACAGTCGATTATTCTAACATTCCCTGTCGTCAATTTTGAATAACAAACAATAAGCAAATATATCTATTTTGACAATGAAATAAAATATATATTTATATCTTCTATTTTAAGTCTTTGGGATATCTTCCGTTGCCCGGGATCTATTAAAGCTATCTTAGCATACCCGGCTCCCCAATGAGGGGCGATTCGCTCCATCAGGTCGATCACGTTACATACGAAACACCATTTAATTTGAATAAAAGGCAATGCTAGCTCCCTGATAATGACGTCACTAGTTCAACGCGAAAATCGGCCTCTTTTGGATTCCAGCGACGAGGAGATTGGACGCATTTCATTGTCTGTCGTGACCGAGAATTTTCCCGAGCCTTTCCTTCAAAGAAGTATAACTTGGCAAAAGAATACCCGGTCGTAACGAGGCAAACTTCTGCAAACTTTATTTACGCGGCAATGGTATGCGTGTATTTTGAAGGAGAGTAATTTCAAAGATTTTAAATTGAGAAAAAATGCACATATACTGTCTGCCATCAATTTTGTGAGTACGTTCCTTAAAATTTATTGTATTTGAGAGATTGATTAGGAAGTACTCCTATTTGAATTTTTTAATACTGTATTCGTTCGTTGATACAACATTTTCAATATAAGAACCAGCGTTTTTTTTTTTTTTTATATTTTGTTACCTGGCGTTCTTTGTATTTAATGCCTGCAAAAGTAAAAATTTGCAAGTTATTGTAAATAAAATCTCCTCTTCGTTTTTAAAACAAGACCTTTCTATTTTATTCTTTACCCCCCCCCCCCTTTTATTTCACCCTTTTATTTTTTTTTCTGCGGGTTAATTGTTTCGCGTCGAATTATCTGAAAAAGGATAAATTTCCGACAGTCACACGTGAGATTTTGTCCTTATGATTTTTTTTTCTCGCCGCGCGTGCGGTATATTTATATAAAGTTCTCTTTTATATATTTTATAGAGGACTTCTTTTGAAATGACTTTCCTTCCTCTCGTGAGTGTACTCGAATGTTTTCACAACAAACAGCCAACGTGTTTTGCAAAATAAACTGATTTGACGGGGAGCGATTCTGTTCTCGCTGACTGAAGTTGGGGTTAATGCTGAAAAAAAGAGGCATAGAATACACATACAAGACTGAGATAATGATAATATTTGTGTTGATTTAAACAGAACAATAACAAAGAAAGTCTCTGCAAAACTGATTGTGTTTGCGGTTTTTGAAGTCCAACTATAATTACAGAAAGTTCTTTTACATCTAAGAAAACACGACCCTTAGGATGTTCAAATAAGAAGTCACATTCAGTAAAGAAGAAGAAGGTTCTTACTTGTTGACAGCTTGTCGTCTCATTCAAGAAAAGAGGAAGAACAGGGGATTTTCGCATTGAGCACGACATATAGTGTGTCTACTAATTGGTCAAGAAGGAACGCCTTGGCCAATCGAACAGGGCCTTTCTTTTAGAATAGGTGGAGTAGTGGGCCAGAAGAGAATTATTTATGGGAGGAAGAGAAGTAACCCCCCTTTTTTTATAACACATGCAAGAATGCCGCCAATACATAATAAATTTAATTACGTGAAATGTGGCCCCAAACGTGAATTAAAAAGTATTCATTAAATATTTTTATATAAAAAATAAAAGCATAAAATCCATATTTCCGTCAACTAAACTTTTACTTTTGTACATCTAACAATTTTTTCTTTATTTTTTCTTTTCTTTTTATATGGAGGTCACCACTTATCAAGGCCCGGAAGCCACTCGGGGATAAGGGTTATTGCGTGTACACTAATCAATGGGATAGTGTCGTAGTAATCGTTAGTATTGGAGATTTGATAAATTGTCTTACTTAAGGGGGGGGGCGGTTCACCAAGAATTTGTTTATGTTGAACTTTGGCTGCTGCATCTGCTACTAGTCTCTTGTTCTTAGCCAGGTCAATAAGAGTCTTCAACCTAATAGGTCCCACACTGTCAACCAAACTACAACCCCTGTCCCATCGCCGAAACGTCGCATCCCTGTGCCAGTTTTACAAGTATTTTAATGGAATGTGCTTCACGAATTCGAAGCACTTGTGCCCCCTGACGTAATTACCCTCGACTAACCTGACAAGCAGCAAAATCTCACCCCTACTCTGTAGAGATCTCTAGATGTCGATTCCTAGAAGAGAGAGGAGCGGGCAGTCATAGTTTCTTTCCTCGGACTGCTTACCTTTAGAATTCCCTTCCTACTTCCTGTTTCTTCGACTGTACCAACATGCAAATGCTTAAATGTATGCTGTTCAACTCCCCGTAGTATGCCCCCCCCCCAAATCTAGCCCCTAACCACAGTCGCCCCTATGTCTCAGTGACATCGTAAGCATATTTTACGACCAGGCAAAACAGGGCAGCCTGCTAATATATATATATATATATATATATATATATATATATATATATATATATATATATATATATAAGTTTTACTAATTATGTGCGACCAATTAAGGCACGACAAATGCACGACAAGGCATGACAACTGCTCCTGTTGATTCTCTATTCGTGTTATATTTAGGCACGTCATTTGAGCAACTTGGAATTCTTATCTCAAGAACGACAAAAAGCAACCGATTTTAATTTAGATTGACTGGCATGGTTTTTTTCGTTAAAAATCTTTGTAAAAAATAAACAATTTTTTTTTTCAGAATGAAAGATATGCGGAAATTAAATAATCTGTTGGCATATTTCATTGTCTTTTGGTAAACATTTACTATGAAGCAGAAACAAAATCACTTATTGTATATAAAACAGATTTGACTGATATTTAAAAAAATTATATTTATAAAGTCTAAAAAAAACTTGTTTATTTTTACAAATATTTTTGAGTGAAAAAATTTTTTTTAATAGCAAGAGCAATTTGTCATGCTTTAATTTGTCATACTTTAATTTGACGTGCTTAATTTGTCGTCCCTAAATTTGTGGTGACTAAACTTGTTATGCCTAAATATCAGATGAGTAGAGAATTAGCAGAATTAGTTACCGTGTTTTTGTCGTACATTTGTCGTACATTTGTCATACCTGAATTTGTCGTGCATAAATAATAAAACCGGAAGAGTTCATATATGAAAATATATTTACGTACTCAGGTGTTTTAATCAGGTCATATGTAGGCATGTGTGTGTGTGTGTGTGCGTGCGCGCACACATGTGTATGTATGTTACATTAACTCCATGTGTTCAACTGAAGCCAGGTTTGATTATTTGGTATTGTCGCCGCTAGAGCCTGTAAGAAAGAAATTGTGTGGTCAGTCGTGGATAAAGAATAGAAAATAAACAGTGGGCTCTCCCTTTTATAATCTCTTGTCACGTGCTCAGCTCACATGAGAGATGATCGCTTGATTGGACAAGCCAGAAAGGCAGTTAAGTCTTTTCATCATGTAACATTATACGTGTAGACACTCTATACCCAACACGTTATAGAATCAGTCATAAAGGAGATAAAGAATAGGAAAGAACTTCGATTTACTGTCTCAGGTTTTAAGGAAAGACCTTTGTTCCTCATTCTCCTGGAATATGTGGCTTATTGTTACGGCTGTGATGTCACTCACGTCTCTAACATGAGCGTCGGTTTGTGCACACGTTCTTTTTATAGTATTTCTTTTTTACGTCACGGTTCGGTCATTTGCATACGGTCGCCATACGAGCTTCCCAGCTTAGAAATTAAACTTAGATTCAAAATTGTTATGGCGGCTCGTAGCTGACGATGTTGTCGTTGCCGCTTGTAATATTGTTGTTGCATGTTGATTGCGAGAATAAGTTCTAAAATCCGCTTCCCTTTTGTATTCGTATCACCATATTTTTTCCACACCCACAAAATCCCCAGAGGTTTTTCCAACCATTCAAATATTCTGTCACAGCAAGTACTTCCTTCTCTTACTAGTTACTACAATAAGCCTGTCATAAAGCTTATCTTACTAGTTACTGCAATAAGCCTGTCATAAAGCTTCTCTTACTAGTTACTGCAATAAGCCTGTCATAAAGCTTCTCTTACTAGTTACTGCAATAAGCCTGTCATAAAGCTTCTCTTACTAGTTACTGCAATAAGCCTGTCATAAAGCTCATCTTTCACGTCTTTACTTCAGCCACATTGTAGTGCATACACAACTACGGCATAATCACATTAATACAACGGTTCTTGTCAGATCACCGAAGTTAAGCACTGTTGAACCCGGTCAGTACCAGATGGGTGACAATTTGGGAATACCAGGCGCTGTATGTAAGAGGACTTGGGCACTTCCCTGCAAGAACAACAAAAACCTGTCATTAGCCCTTCTGTCCAGGATATCCATATGACTGGGTTTAACATAGCGCAGACGGTTACATGCAAATACCGTACCGTGAGTGAAATGAAGTCACTATAAAGAAAAAGAAGACTATAAAAAGGAGAGCACGTTCGTTAGAGACGTGGATGACGTTCGAAAGCACGTTCGAGAAAACGATAACGTGAGAGATTTCACAGCCGTAACGAGAAGTCACATGTGGCGGGAGAATGAGGAAATAAATGTCGTGATACACAAAGAAAAAAAAAAGAAAAAAAAAGCGCGTTGAAGTTTTTTTTCTATTCTTTGTCTACTTTGTGACTGAGGCTACAACGTGTTCGGTAATGTAACATGGGAACCGCTTGTGAATTTGATATTTCCAGAAAACTTCCTCCTTTGGGGGAAGTTGGTTCAACCCGTCGTAAAATAGGAAATAGTTTATATATATATATATATATATATATATATATATATATATATATATATATATATATATATATATATATATATTACATCTGGTTGAGACTTTATAAATATTAATTCTTTAATATTTATAATTTACTTTAGTTTTGCCATCTTGGGTCATTTTGGTAAATTTAACTGCAATTCTTATTATATATATATATATATATATATATATATACACTTGTGCCCGATATTATTCATACCCCCCTTGAAAATTGAGTTTATTAGGTGTAACTTTTGTAAGAATTTATTGTTTACGTCCATATTGATACATATTCTTAATAAACCTCTTCTGATCATTTTCGTCATTTTAAAATCTCGGGATACTTGTAATAAAAGAAATATACAGCTATTTATAAAATCTGCAATGTTCAAAAATAATCATACCCCCTTATTTTTTCAGTATTAATCGAGTTTCAGACTGTTTGTTTTCTGTTTGATTCTTATTTTGAATGCTTTTATACAACCTTTGATTAATTTCATTTCGTTTTTTGCATTTTTCAGAAATTAAAATGATATCAACTGAAAACCAATAAAAGAATAAAAATTATTAGAATGGGGAAGAAAAAAGAGCTTAGCAATGATCTTAGGACTAAAATTGTGAATTCACATAAGGATGGTTTAGGTTACAAGTCAATTTTCAAGAAATTTGAGGTCCCTACAGCAACAGTACAGAGCATCATCAAAAAATTCCAGAGCCACCACACAACAAACAACTTGATTGGTAGAGGAAGGAAAAGGAAACTGTCTGCTAGAGCCACCAGGAATATTGTAAGAAGTGTTAATGCAAATCCAACCACCACTAATAAGGACATTTTAGAAAATCTGGAGTCTTCTGGCATAAAAATATCAAGGCAAACATTGCAAAGGACTCTGCATGAAAATGGTCTGAAAGGAAGAAGACAAAGAAGGACTCCATTGCACACCGGAAAACACCTTGCAGCACGTCTAAAGTTTGCTAGGACCCATGTGAATTCTCCAGAGTCCGTTTTCTCAAGTATTTTGTGGACTGACGAAACAAAAATTGAATTGTTTGGCCATATGGATGCTTCTTACGTTTGAAGGAAGAAAGGAGAAGCTTACAACCCAAAGAACACCATACCCACGGTGAAACATGGTGGTGGTAGCCTAATGTTTTGGGGCTCCTTTTCGGCTAGTGGTCCAGATAGTTTGGTCAAGATAGATGGAACCATGAAGAAGGAGCAATAGTTGGAGATACTCAAGAAAAACATTAGACAGGATGCGGAGAAGCTCCATTTAGGACCAAACTGGGTCCTTCAACAGGATAATGATCCAAAAAATACTGCCAAAATAGTCAAGAAATGGTTTGAGGATAATCAAATTAATGTTTTGGAATGGCCTAGCCAGAGTCCCGACCTGAACCCTATCGAAAACCTCTGGCACATATTGAAAACTGAGGTTAAAAAGCGGAAACCTAGAAATTTGAGGGATTTGGAGAACTACTGCATTGAAGAATGGTCAAAATCAGTGTTGATGCTTGTAAAAACCTTGTTGATAAATATCCCAAACGGTTACAGGCAGTTATTAAGAATAAAGGGCATGCTATTGACTATTAGTAAGAGAGGTATGAATAATTTTGAACTAGTGCCATTATTGTTTTTCTTTGTATAATGTTTCAAACTTGCATAATTTATTTATTTGTTGAGTTTAAATTAAATGCTTATGCTTGATTTATTGTTTGAAATCCCTTTAATAGTGTCTACCTTCTGGTTTGAGCAATATTCTTATAGAAATCTCAAAGATCCGAGGGGTATGAATAATATCGGGCACAAGTGTATATATATATATATATATATATATATAATATTTTTTTGCTATAATAATTAAATACATGCAGACACTAGTGTTTCATCCTTTCGGGATTCTTCAGTGCAGGGTGTCACGATTAACACCAGCCGAACGATTCGAACCTCGCACCACGAGACATCTCTGGCTCGATTAGCGGAGACCGTATCATTTCGTGAAATAGCGTTGAATTTAAAAATTTTAATTTTTAAATGTTCATTTACGTCAGTCAGAGAGTGATCTAATCGTTATACGATGATCTATGCATATATATATATATATATATATATATATATATATATATATATATATATATATATATATATATATATATAAAAACTGAGATAATAAAACGAAGGAATGCTAATGGACAAAGGCAGACACCATAATCCATAACTGGATAAAGTTGTCATTGTCCTAGTAAAGCCCATGTCGTTTGTTGTAAAAATAAAAAATTATATCTCCAATTTAAAACAAGAATAAAAGCCGCACGGTCATGAATGACAAGATGTATGTGTGTGTGTGTGTGTGTGTGTTTTATAGGCACAAGCCAAATCGGTTACTAACTTTATAGCAATTAGGATTATAGCCGGAAATATGGTAATAAAACAAAGAATAAAAATTTATATGATTTTCTCTGTATCTCACAATGTTTTTTGACCATTGTATTTTCCAGTCCTTTTAAAGTATTTTTTTATCTAGTTAATATCTTTTTGAAAATTTCAAACTGGCTTCTTTGTACTTATTCGTATTCTAACCTAAATTAGTCTACATTGCGTCGGCATCTTCCGCCATAGTTTAAGAGGAACACATGGTAACAACTGTGCAACAATATACATTTTCTTCACAAAGAAAGTAAAGAGGTTTTATAACTTTTTCTTTTTTTTTCGCACACACACACACACACACACACACACACACATATATATATATATATATATATGATGATTGCAACGTCTTGTCAGACGAGTGCCACTCCCTCAGACATTTAAAATCCATGAGCCCAAATGCCTGAGGGAGTATCTATACAAATATGATGTTACAGAGTCTTAGCTTTGTACGACAGCTAAGTCTCTCTCTCGGTTCAAAATGTTGAGATCCAGCAACAAGCAAGAGCAAGATAGCCAGCAATAAATTAAACTGCAGACCAGCTTAATGTGGGTAATGGTCTTCCGCTTTATGTTTTTTTTAAATCAGAGATTTGCTTCACCTAGAAAGGTTGCCTTCACCTTCACCTCTCCACCCCAACACACACACACACACACACACACACACACACACACACACACACACACACACACACACACACACACAAATATACACGGTGCTAGTTGGCCGTTGACCCAGAAAAAGAGTTCATTCGCCCTTTGGAAGGTCTTGTTTTTAATCCTTCAGGGAGACTAGCCGCCCTCCTCACCAAACAAGTCTGGTGGGGGAACCAGTTTAGTCGCCGGTGAACCGACCATGGGGCAGGTAGTACTGGGTTACATGGTACCAGTAGCACATGACATGACTCAACATATATATATACGCTTAATTATAAAAACTCTGCGTTTAATGTATATGTTCAATAATTTTTTCAAATTACCACAATTAATTAAGCTCAATAAAAATGAATTTACACTTTCCGAGCATATATGTCGCTAGTAAACATTAAAAACTAAAGCATGCATTTATTTCACATATAAAAAAGTGAACGTGTCTGTGTGTCTGTGTGTCTGTTTGTGTACATTTACCTACGCAATGACTCTGTCAATTTTTAGTCTACAGACTGGAAATTTGATATACAGGGTACTGTGATTTTTGGAAAAGTTTTGTGATCGGTTTTCGGCCAGAAATTTGGCTGTTAAGGGGTCAAAATTCAACGATTTTACCTTTGAGAACTCTACCAAACTTCTCCGACAATTTTGGGTCTAAACACTTGAAATTTTAGATATAGGTTCCTTGGACATGGATCTAACTTAATAACTAGCTTTTTAATCGGTTTGGGTCGAAAATTTTTAGTTACCAATATATAAATGTATGTATGTATGTATGTATGTATGTATGTATGTATGTATGTTTGCATGTCTTCCTAAAACCTTCGACAGAAGCGACGGATTCTCACAAGATCAGTATCGTTTTGAAGTTCGACCTTTCAGACGACAAATATCGAAAAATTGGCTAAAAACATTCATATCTTCAATTTCAACTGGGTACTTTTCTACGGGGGTGGGGGGGTCGCTTTTGTTCGTCAATATTTTCGGAAGTCATCCTCCCCCATGCTAGTACGTATATATTTTTGTTTAAGAAATTTTGCCTACCAAACTCCTCCAAGAGTTTTTGGTCTACAGACATGAAACTTCATATATAATGTTTTGGAATCCATGCGAAACTTTATATTTGGTTTTAGCCCGCAAAAATAGGTGCAAAAGTGTGGAAATTAAAAAAAAAAAAAATTGCCAGGTGAAGGCCGAACGCCGGCGTTATGAATGCATACCGTAGTAGCTATTGGTTTATGTTTTAATTTTTAACCTTACATTAAACATGTCTTCATAACCCTGTCATTGACGGCTGATGCAAAAATAAATCGTGAGCTGAACGTTTTGGTTTCGATTCTCGGTGGTGGCGCACGAGACTTCTTTTTAAAAAAAACTTTTTAAACCATTACTATATATTGCGTTCAATACCTATTATATATATATATAAGTGAACGTGTCTGTGCGTGTGTCTGTGTACATTTTCCTACGCAATAACTCTGTCACTTTTAAGTCTACAGACTCGAAATTTGATATACAGGGTACTGAGATTTTTGGAAAATTTTTGTTATCCATTTTCGCTCAGAAATTTGGCTGTTAAGGAGTCAACGTTCAACGATTTGACCTTTGAGAACTCTACCAAACTCCTCCGACAACTTTGTGGCAAACACTTGAAATTTTAGATATAGGTTCCTTGGACATGGATCTAACTTAATAACTTGACTTGAGCCCAAAACAAGAAATGGTAAGGAGTCATAATAGGGGTAAAAGTTAAAAAAATTGACCTCTGCGGTCTCTACCAAATTACTCAGACAATTTCTGGTCTAAACATTTGAAATTTTACATAAAGGGTATTCAGAGATAGGGCAAGTTTTTTAATCGGTTTAGGTCGAAAATTTTTTTGTTACTAATATATGAATGTATGTATGTATGTATGTATGTATGTATGTTTGCCTGTCTGCCTAAAACTTTCGACAGAGGCGACGGATTTTCACAAGATCAGTATCGTTTTGAACTTCGACTTTTCAGACAACAAATATCGAAAAATTGGCTAAAAAATAATACCTTCACCCTAAACTGGGCACTTTTCTACAGGGGGGGGGTCCCTTTTTCGCCGATATTTTTGAAAATCATCCTCTCCTTTCGATTGTCTAGTCTTAATTTAAACATAAGTCACTTCCGGTTTGGCAAAGACGTCAGTTTTTTTACTGTTCTTTTCATCCTTCGCGGTACGAGTTCGAGCCTGCCTTCCTACTACCACTTTTTTTTTTTTTTTTGCTCAACATACACATCCAAATACCCGGGCAACGCCGGCTGAAATGCTAGTAATCTATATATCCATAAAAGTAAAAATGTGTGTGTGTATGTACATTTCTCTACCAAATACCTCTGTCAATTTTCGGTCTAGAGACTCGAGATTTTACGTAAGGAGCATTGAGATTTGGAAAAATATTTTTAATCGGTTTTCGGCCAGAAATTTACCTATCAAGGAGTCAAAATTCAATGATTTAACCTTTGAAAACTCTACCAAACTCCTCCGCCAATTTTGGGTCTAAAGACTTGAAATTTTAGATGTAGGTAACTTGGACATGGATAAAACTTTTTCATTTGATTTGAGACCAAAACAATAAATGTTAAGGAGGCAAAATTAGAGTCAAATTAAAAAACAATTATCTCTGCGGTCTCTTCTAAGACAATTTTTGGTCTAAACATTTGAAATTTTACATAAAGTGTATTCAGACAAAGGGTAAGCTTCTTAATCGGTTCTTGGTCGAAAATTTGGCTGCCAAGGAGTCACAGTTCAAAGGATTTTACCTTTGCGGTAAGCAAATTTTGTATCTAAACATTTGAAATTTTACATAAAGGGTATTCAGACATGCAGCAAGCTTTTAAATCAGTTTTTGGAAAATTTGGCTGCCAAGAGGTCAAAGTTGAAAGAGTTGACTTTTGCAGACGCTACCAAACTCCTCAGCCAATTCTGGGTCTAAACACTTGAAACTTTAGATGTAGGTTACCTGGAGATGAGTCAAACTTTTTAATATATATATACACATATGAACATAAAGTTATGAACAGTATATAGGGCTAGAGCAAAGCCGGGCTGAAATGCTAGTATATATACAGTAGAAGCCCTGGATATAATATTGAAGATTAGTAACAAAATACAGTACAGTATATTATACCCATTTATATAATCAAAAACATTATAAATAATACCGTAAGGCGGGGCAAATACGGTAACCAACCAGGGACCGGAAAAAACATCGTATTTCACATCATAACCTGAAAAACCCGTATCCTAGGGCCACCGTATTCCGGGGTTTATAATATTATAATATATATATATATATATATACATTTTGGGTGTGTATGTGTGCGTGTGTGCGAGAGAGAGAGAGAGAGAGAGAGAGAGAGAGAGAGAGAGAGAGAGAGAGAGAAAGTTTCGTATGGGCTCTGAAATGGTTGAATAAGTTTTTTTGAAATTTCACATAAATGTACTTCATATGTATGGATGTGTTCTTCGGTTTTGTATGGGAATGCCTCTTATAAGTAACGAAAATCGATAATCGAAAAATCGGATTAAAGAAGGAATAGTCCGACTTTGACCAAAATATGACAAGTGCATTTCGGAAGTTGTATTATAGCCCAAGCAGAAAGGCTCGACGTATAATATCAACAGTAGATTCTTTGATAAGATAGGGGCGCGCTCGAAATGAATATTT